>NC_060250.1:134510853-134812923 GCF_921293095.1 Ischnura elegans
TTGGTCAGTAATAAAATACTTAAAGGAAAAACTTTAACTTAAATATCGTAACACACCTACTTACCACCTTAATTACCTGCTGTCAACGCGGACGCTCCCACTCTTTTGTCTATCGTTGTTTATTGACCCCTCATGGCAACCCGCCCAAAATGGCGTGTTACGATATATAACTTAAATATTTAAATATTTAAACTTTAATATTTGAATACTTAAGGATTATTACATAAGGATTAATATTTAAATACTTAAGGATTAGAACTTAAATATTTAAGGGAAAACTTTCTCTGTTACGCAGAAGAATAAGAGGAGCGACGAATAGGCAAATGTATACCGCGGACCACAGACAATACGAAATTGTCATCTATTATAACATTGGGCTGCAATTAGACCAGAGTAAAATGTTTTTTTAAAGTATTATATCCATGTTCATTAACCAATGAAAAGGACATTTGAAAGTAATTTTGAATTAAAAGAGAATAATTTAAAAATTAAAAATGTTTTAACAGTATTATTATATTTAGTTCGAAAATTAAATCATATATTTAAGCCTAGAGCTGCCTCGGATAATCCGGAGTTTCGGATTATCGGGGCTCAGATAATCGAGGGTGTACTTTAATATTATCCATGTTAAAGCAATTTTTTTATCTAAGCAATACGACAGGAGTTAATAAGCTATTTATGTCTAAATGCATATTGACGCTGCAGTGAGTTTTGACTTTAAAATTAGCAACAAGATATAGGTTGAACTTATTTTACAAACAAAAGCAGCTTTAGGCGGAAAATGTTACTTCTGAATTTATTCCTCCTTATACTAATGCACAAGATTATCAATGAAAAACACCTTGACAAAGCCTGACACACTTAGAAAAAGCTTCCTCAAAATTAACTTTTATAAAAAAAATTGAGAAAAATAAGTTTTAGTGATGGGTAATATTTTTTATACAAAAAGTATTTACAAAATATACCAAATAACGATGTTAAAAGTAAGCTCTTACCTTAATAAACATACGAAGAAAATTTCACTAGAATCCTGTGAACCGTTGACTCACAAAAATTAACTTTGCAAACTCTTGTCATCCGCATAAAACGATGAAAAAGCGCAACCACTCAGACAGACAGCCAAACTTCAACTGACCATTGGAGCCACCGGATGTGCATAGAGGAATAAAAAAAGACATGGGGCGGCCCACCGACTAGTCACATTTGCGTAATAAAACTTAGTTTACCTCTACGACGAATTTGAGTTTTTGCCTTTTTGGCCAGGTTTAAGGCCTGAATACCCCACTGTGCGTCGGTCACATGCTGGATCAGGGAAAGACTCCACAAACAAGAAAAACAGCTCACAAGAAAAAGGTAGCCAAAAACAATTTACGAGTTATTACCGTACGATATCTATTCAAAGTAGAGTATTCAAAAAATCAGAAGTATTACAGAAAACAATGATAGTAATTCATGATCCCAAGAAAACATTACCAGCTAAATACCAGCAGAATAATTGCTCAAAATTTGCCATGTCTCACTAGACATGTGTCCCCGACCGGCCCACGAGCAGAAGAGAGCGAGAGTTGGCTATGACACGACGAGACAGGATTTGAGGGGAGGGATTTTTCCAAGCGGCGGAGGGGGTACTCCAGGCGAATTCACTACTGCGCCACTGCTCCTGTTGACCGGCTGTTCCGCAAAACATCATCCCTTAGTTTTAGTGAACAGCATACCAGCCAGAATTCTCCCCTCAAACTTCTGGGGGGGGGGGGGGGGGGAACACTAAAAAATGCCACATTGTTGTTAATCTTGTTGTTACCTAGTTACTTGATGAATTTTAAAACAGACGCCAGAATAGGTGAAAAGGATGGGTAGAGGTATTCATTTATAAGGGTACTATCTTGATTTTCAATAATTTTTAAAATTTCTAACTGTTCCCTAGAATCCAGTTCTCGACGGTCATTGCAAAAATTTAAAATATTCATTTTAAAGTCGCTTCTGTGGCAGTTACATATTAAGTGCTTAGCAAAATTACTCTTTTCATCTTTATTATGTTTGTAAGCACTTAAATGTTCTTTTTTCCTAATTTCAAAACTTCTTCCTGTCTGTCCCACGTACACACCATTGCAATCGCTGCATTTCAAAGAATATACTCCACATCTATCCAATCGGTCTATATGGCCTTCCTAACGGCATGGATGGCAGCTGGTGACCGTGAAGATGTTGTGATGTTAACGTAAGATGGGGTAAGATTCTGCCGGAGACACATGCTGTTGAAGTAAATATTGAGAGAGGCGATCCGTTTCTTGATGGATAACTTTCTGTATAACTTTACTTGAGTAGCCGTACTTGCTTCACGAACAAAATTCACTAATATAATTTTTTTCGGCGGACGAGGATAAAAAGAAGCAGTGGTGCACAGTGACGTACCTCGATGCACTTTCTCTGAAAATGGCTCATCATTTACCCAAGGACAAATTCCGCTTGGCTTTTAGACCTTATTCCACCTTAAGGAGACTGATCGTTAAATGCAAGGACCATATAGACCGATTGGATAGATGTGGAGTATATTCTTTGAAATGCAGCGATTGCAATGGTGTGTACGTGGGACAGACAGGAAGAAGTTTTGAAATTAGGAAAAAAGAACATTTAAGTGCTTACAAACATAATAAAGATGAAAAGAGTAATTTTGCTAAGCACTTAATATGTAACTGCCACAGAAGCGACTTTAAAATGAATATTTTAAATTTTTGCAATGACCGTCGAGAACTGGATTCTAGGGAACAGTTAGAAATTTTAAAAATTATTGAAAATCAAGATAGTACCCTTATAAATGAATACCTCTACCCATCCTTTTCACCTATTCTGGCGTCTGTTTTAAAATTCATCAAGTAACTAGGTAACAACAAGATTAACAACAAGATAAACAAATTATAATTAGCGCCTGATGATGATGATTACTCATTGAAACCCGGGTCGCGCTCTTATAAAATAAGTGGTATAAGTAACTGTTTATATCCAGGAAATAATGGAATACCACATAGTTAACCAAGAGTTAGTGAATTTTGATTTTAGCTATTGCAATCGCTGAGATGTGAGACGGTGCGTTGTCTTGGTGAAACAGGATTTTCTTTTTCTGCAAATGTGGCCGATTTTCCGTAAGTTCTGCCTTCAGCTAGTCAAGTAATGATGCGTAGTATTTTCCCTTAATGGTTTTTCCTTTTGCAAGATAATCGATTAAAATAACTCCATGACTATCCCAAAAAACTGTCGCCATCACTTTCCTAGCCGAAAAAACAGTTTTAGCTTTTTTTGGAGCCGGTTCCCCCTGTGCAGTCCACTGTTTGGACTGTATTTTCGCTTCGGGCGTATGGTGGTGTATCCAAGTTTCATCAACAGTAATTAGTCGGCGCCAAAACTAGGATTTATTGCGTTTAAACTTCGCCAATAGAGCGTTGGAAATGTTCATTCGAACAAGTTTTTGCTCTAACGTGAGCAAACGCGGCACCCAACGCGCGGACAGCTTTCTCATTCCTAAATGTTGATGTAAGATGTTACAAACACGTTCTTTTGATATGTTCATGACCTCTGCTATCTCTCTCACTTTAATTCGGCGGTCTTCTAGCACTATTTGGTGAACTTTGGCGATATTTTAGTCTGTAGTTGCAGTTTTTGGACGTCCCGAACGTTCATCGTCTCCCAAGCTCTTACGGCCACGTTTCAATTCAGCTGCCCAAAAATTCACTGTTGTAAATGATGGTGAAGAGTCTTCATACACAGAATCCAACTCATCCTTGATTTGCGTAGGCGTTTTGCCTTTCAGAAACAAATATTTAATGACGGCTCGATACTCGAGTTTGTCCATTATCACAAAATCACTCACATCAACTCACTAAAATGACTGTTACATAAAAACTGCGCGTCCAAAATGGCTGAAACTTTGGTTAGTAACTGTAAACAAATAAACAATTAAATTTCATAGCTTTTATTTACTAGTGTTGCCATCTTCACGTTGAGGTCGGAAACTTTTCAGACCACCCTCGTATTTTAATGCTTAACGTGATTGCATAATTTCTTAAATTCACAGAAATTTTTTTACAGGTAGTAGGTTATGTGAGAAATTAAGTTATTGTGAGAGTTGGCCTTAATGCTGTTAATGTGTTGGTGAAACATTATACTTAAATGTGGTACATTGTTGTGCGGCATGTGCACAACTATAGACCACTATGAATTTTATACACTGGTTCAATGATGCCGTTATTTTAAACCATTTATTTTACTCATTTTTGTACACAAGAAGATACAGAAGTATTTTAATAAATATATAAATCACAATACAAAGGAAATACCTTCTCAAAAGTCTCTGAGCACAGCTGGCACAAAGTTGAATGAACAATCTACTCCTTAATAATAAAACGTTATTGTACTTTTCCACACGAATTTAATTAATACGACCGGTTTCGTCGCAGAGGCGACATCATCAGGTACAGAATCCGTTATAATAACAGTTATTTTCTTCTTGTTTATCTGGTTGCTATTACGTTGGTAGGGGAGGGTTGCGTTGGGGTTGGAGCGTCACTCAGCTTCAGGGGAATCTCCAAGAGCGGGGAATAGTTTACAAAAATATTTTCATTTGCTAAAATTCCATTTTTTATATGCTTCCTTATCTCCAACTCCTCCAAGCAGTCCATCCTTCTTCCCTTTCCCTCAAGGTGGAGAATTTCCGGAACAAAATTGCTCCTGTGGTCACTCTCCCATAGATGTTTCGCAAAATGCGATTTTTCTAATTCCCCGTTTCTCAAATGCCTTCCGTGTTCCTCTGCTCTTACTCGGAACGAACGTCCAGTCTGGCCTATGTAATAGGTCTCACAGTCACTGCACTTGAGTCTGTAAATGCCACTTCTATCATTTAAGTCAATTTTATCTTTTGTATTGCACAATAACGCCCTTAAATTAGATGTGTTATAATATGCTATTTTAAAGTCTTCTCTGGGAAAAAGGTTTGCGGTTGCCTGTGAAATATTTCCATAATAACTCAGTTTGCACCAGCGTTTCTTATGCTCATTATGAATGGATGAATGGTATATCATTTTCTGTGCCCGGAGGGAGTATTTCTTCCTTAACAATTTATCTATTACACTTTCTTCGTATCTGTTTTTAACTGCAATGTTTTTGATGGTTTTGATAACCAGCAATGGATAAAATTGGTGTTCACTGAATCTTCACTGAAAATTTTTTCTTCAAATTTTTTTGGTACAGGTACGTTGACGATGTGTTTGCCATATGGACTGGTACTATGAGGCAACTGGACATATTTTTGAATAAACTGAATACACAAGCCAAAAACATAAAGTTCTCATGTGAAAAAGGATCCAACCATAGTATCAACTTTCTCGATATCACTATTTCAACCTCGGAAAAAGGCTACGACTTCAAAATCTACAGGAAAGAGACTACCACCGACCATGTCATCCCCTCCGACTCCCGCCACCACCCCTCTCATAAGCTAGCCGCCTTTCATGCCATGTTAAACAGAGCACTCAACATCCCCCTCTCTGCCGAGAACCTCGCCATGGAAATCAAAACCATCAAAAACATTGCAGTTAAAAACAGATACGAAGAAAGTGTAATAGATAAATTGTTAAGGAAGAAATACTCCCTCCGGGCACAGAAAATGATATACCATTCATCCATTCATAATGAGCATAAGAAACGCTGGTGCAAACTGAGTTATTATGGAAATATTTCACAGGCAACCGCAAACCTTTTTCCCAGAGAAGACTTTAAAATAGCATATTATAACACATCTAATTTAAGGGCGTTATTGTGCAATACAAAAGATAAAATTGACTTAAATGATAGAAGTGGCATTTACAGACTCAAGTGCAGTGACTGTGAGACCTATTACATAGGCCAGACTGGACGTTCGTTCCGAGTAAGAGCAGAGGAACACGGAAGGCATTTGAGAAACGGGGAATTAGAAAAATCGCATTTTGCGAAACATCTATGGGAGAGTGACCACAGGAGCAATTTTGTTCCGGAAATTCTCCACCTTGAGGGAAAGGGAAGAAGGATGGACTGCTTGGAGGAGTTGGAGATAAGGAAGCATATAAAAAATGGAATTTTAGCAAATGAAAATATTTTTGTAAACTATTCCCCGCTCTTGGAGATTCCCCTGAAGCTGAGTGACGCTCCAACCCCAACGCAACCCTCCCCTACCAACGTAATAGCAACCAGATAAACAAGAAGAAAATAACTGTTATTATAACGGATTCTGTACCTGATGATGTCGCCTCTGCGACGAAACCGGTCGTATTAATTAAATTCGTGTGGAAAAGTACAATAACGTTTTATTATTAAGAATGGATTTTCACAAAGTAAAGCCAGAAACAATCAAGTTTAAATCTACTCCTTCATATGGTACCCCACTTTTCTTTTAGCTCTGGACAATTGTACAAATCCGTTTTTGAAGATACTTTCATTGGCACACTAATTTTACATATAATATCTGATGTCTTGTATATTAAAATGTCTTTTACAGTTGGCCACTTCCAAAAATTCCCACTTCTCTCCATACAGCTTACTGTGATGCCTGATTTGTGCACATTCAGTACAACACCAGGCCAGTGTTCCCCCTCATACTGAACTATTACATTATCACCAACTTGAGGCACATATACTACTATCGCATCAACAGACTCCATTAATCCATCATCACTTTCTTCTGATGTGCTCAAGTCAAAGGTACCATCGTCATCTGATACAAATGATGCTGTATCCTCATCACTACTAGTACTCACCGTCTTCTTGGAAATCTGAGAAGCGTAATATGAATCTCATTGCCTTAATGCAAGTAATAAAAGTAAAGAAGAATAATGTAGGTATGGTACTGGTATGTGCTACTGTATACACTTACTGGTATTGTACATCTCTTTTGCTTCTTTGAAATTCCTGAAGGTCCAGGTATATCTTCGTGGCCACTGTTGGCTGAATTATCAGCATCATTTGTAGCACATACACTCTTCCCTGGCTCAACATTGATGTTTTTTCTCCTCCTCCTAGTACCAGTACCGGTACAATCAGAGTTCGTAAGAGTTTCTTGTGCCCTCACTAATTCAAGATGATCTATGAAGGACGCACTCACTAATGGTAGTGAGGAATCGAGTTCATTATTCGGTAACCTATTTAATACTTCATTCCTGTTGAGAGGATACATTCCTGATTTTCTGAATCCAGATTTCAGATTAGAAGGTCCATTGGCAGCCAACCTATCCACCAACTTCTTTAACAGCGAAGGGAAAATGTCTTTTGGGATTGTTGGGTATTTTCTTCCGCAAGATGATCGTTTATATTCATCTAGTATCTGTCGCCAGTAGATTTTCATAGGGCGAAAATACGACAAGTCCAGAGGCTGGGTCAGATGTGTTGTGTTTGGAGGCAAGGCAATGAATGCAGTATCATTCTCTTCACAAATCTTAATAAATTTTGGGCTAATGACTGCTTAAGTTGTCCCCTATAATTACCTTCCTTCCTTCTTTCTTTTTCAGCTCAGGTAAGAGTAAAGTCATGAACCAGTCTTCAAAACTGATTCTGTCGAACCAACCACTTTTCGTGCGGTTATACCTGGCTCCTAGAACTCCACCTTCCGTCCAAGTATCCCACATTTTCTCAGCCTTATAATTGATATATGGTGGTAGGATCTCACCAGCTGCATTGCCACACATCATGATAGAGACCGACGCTTTGCTTGAATTCATTATGATTTCGGGATACTTACAACCCCGTTTAGTTAAGACCCTTTTCTTTCCTGGGTCATCAACCAGGTTTCTTTCGTCATAATTATAAATATTTTCAGGAGCAATACCTTCCAGTTCCTTCTCAAGATTATCGAAATTTAAATTTATGATATCTCTGGTCACAGCAGCTCTACTCCTCTTAATATTACTTGCAAATCTTTGTGATAATTGGTCATGGTGTCTCTAAACAAATGATTCAGACCAACGTTTTCCAGGAAAATTGTTGGTGAACCTTACTTCTTTACGGCCGCATGAATCCAGATACATTTTTACAATGCAGCGAAGGTCAATTGTGGAAATAGGAAATCCGAACTCGCTCACTTTGGAAGCATGCTGTACAAATGTCCTCCTCTTCTGAAGTAAACACACAGCTTCGTCCAGGTTGTGCCACATTGTTTTCCCGTACAGCTTTCATTTTAAGAATTATAGAACTACGTGGAATTCCATAGACAACTGCAGCCTTGCGAGAGGATAGTCTTTTTGCTTTGACAGCCTCCAAACACTGTTGCATCACAGCTTCAGAATAAGGTCTGTATGGGCGACCCCCAATCTTCCTCATTGAATTCGTACAATCACTCATTGCTCTCTATAAGTTACCTAGAAAACCAAAAAATGCCTTATCTCTCTTAATTGGTTCTTGGCTCATGTTATTAATTATGTGACAAGAAATCTATTTTTAACAGTCAAGAACCCGGAATACAACTATGGTCCATCCTGGAAATTGGACCATAGATGGGCTCAAGGTTACACGTTTTTTCTGTTATTGCACATTTCTCACACAACGTCATCAGATAAGCACCAAACTACAACTAATATATCCCAAATATATTAAAAGATAAATAAAGAAAACTAAAATGAGATAACTGTTACCTTGCTCTCAGTACGAAAGAAAGTAGGACAACAAATTTGAAAACACGGCTCTTCACGTTTACATAATGGCTTCTGTGTTGCTTTACCATGCGCGTCCTTGCAGTTTCTTACCCTGCCGCTAGAGGGCAGACAACTTCAGTATTTCGCAAGGTCGGTAAAAGACTTTTACCGACATTGGTATTTCGAGAGCCATGGCAGCGCTCGGCTGTAACTAAACGGTAGACCACGGTAGACTGTGGAGTCATCATAAGCAATTGGACCATAGTTGTGCTTCAGGACCATAGTTAGGGGAAGTTACGGTACTCTTCACGGCTAAAAATCCGCATAGCGATGCGAAATACGAGAAAATGGTGGTATACCTGAGAATTTCCCATGTTTCTCAGAACAAAAGGTCCAATCCACAATAAAAATAGTCTAAATTCAGTAGCCTTCCAATACATGGCATCCTTAAGTGCTCTTGGTTTTCTCTAGAAGTTGTGAGGAATGTAGTTCCTTGAGGCTAGCAATATTTCAGAGAGAGATTCTTGTGTTTTCACTCCAATCCTTACTTGAAATCTATTTCCTTTTATCAGTGCAATTATCATCTTGCGCATGACCCCCAAATAAGCAAGATGCATTGGCTCAAAGGGAAATTGGGTAGCTAGTTTTAACCCAGGAATTTGAACTAGTGGAGGTACTTCAATGTGGTGATTTTCATCACTTTGCCGGGTGATGTCTGCATCGGTCCTTAATTCAGCATCTGTGTCCAAAAAAACAACCCTATTCTGTACATATGAGCCTTTGATTTTGTTAGATTCGGGCAAGCAGTGGAATTAAATGGGCGAGATATTGTGTGATCAACGAAAAATATATTTGGGACTTCACATCACACAACATCTACAGACAACAACAATTGTAGTGCGGGAAAAAGCGTTAGAAAAAACAACAACAACAAAATAAACAACTGCCAACACAATACTTCTGACTTATATTAACACTTCCCCTTGTTGGGATTTGTTTTTATCCCTTGACATTAATATTAGATAACATTGAGTCCTAGGTTGGCTGCAATACTTTTAGTTTTAGGACCTGGTAAGGCCTTGTTAAAACCATCAGCTATATTTCCCTCTGATGGAATGAACACAAAATTTATCTCATCATGCAAAACACTTTCTCTCAAAAAATGTACATCTATATCTATATGTTTGATTCTCTCAGATCGAGTGATACTATTAGATAAAGTGATTGCACCTTGGTTATCATCAAACACAACACAGGCCTGTGTACACATAAATCCTGAACAATTTACCTCATTTAGAATTTTTTAACCACTTTAATTCCTTAGAGACCTCTTTCATGGCAATTAGTTCAGCCTCCACAGTAGACAAAGACACACTTTGCTGTTTTCTACATTGCCATATACCCAGCCACCGCAATGGCATCCATTGGACATCCAATGGATGACAGGGCTGACATCCATGGACATCCATTTGCTGTCCTCTGGACTTCCTACGCAGGTCCAAATGTCCCACTTGTGGACATCCATTGGATGTCTTGCTCTGGACTTCTTATGGATGCGAAATGGCCCACTTGTGGACATCCATTACATGTCTTACTCTGCACTTCTTATGGATGCCTGTGGCACCTAAAGGGCACAAATGGTATCTAAAGGGCACAAACAATCTGCAGTATGGCAATAAGTGAGTAAAAGCCTTATGTTAAAAATTTATTGAAACAACAATTAAACACTATGTCTTACACCACTAGTTACATTTTTCTTATTTTTAAGTCTATCATCAGAGTGCCTCAGCCAATCCTTTGTAGCTGAATCCACTTCTTTCCTTGTTGCAGCTGGGAACTTGCTTAGAAATGCACCTGTCATCATAAGCAAATTACCAGCATAAGACAAAGGATCATCACAGAATTGTAACATGTTCCGTATTGCACTTGCCACCTAGGTCAGAGCCCACAAATTTGGACTTTCTATGAGGCAACAGTTGGCAAATTACTTCATATGAGATGACAAACAAGGGTTTGAGACATGAGCTTGGCTGCATATACTTAGTCATTTTCTTGAGCGATTCTATTATCATTACTGTCATTACATGAGATCTTGAAATTACCTCGATAATTAAGGTGTAAGCAGTTAATTTTCCCACAAAATCCACCTGATAAATTTAAGGCTGGAGAGTGGTTTCATTACTTTAGAGAAATAAAACTTTAGTCCAAATGTTAATGAAATAAGCAAGCACAACAATAGTTAAATGTCATTCAAAGAAAACAGAAATTATCTCATGATTTTTTTTACAACAGGCAATCTTGAAAATCATAGGAATGCTAATAAAAATAATCGAATGCTAGGGTTGTATTGAAAGGGAGGGTACTACCTTTGAATACAACCCAAGAGACTAGAGAGCATAATTCAATTCTGGGCGCTGGACAACACAAAATAACAAAAGTAATGTCCTTACAATAATTTCAACAAAATGCTAGGAGGGATTGATGATAGCTCTCAAGGAAAATACCTAAGCTACTGACATATGTTGGGTCTCATTGAAGTATTTAATTAATAGAAATTTGAAAACTTTACTTACAGCTTAGAGCCGAATGAATGCGTGTCTGTCCAAACTTTATGTTCCCTTTAAGGCCTTCCAATGAATAATATTATGCAATATTATCTAAGAATATTGCTCTCAACCCACGCCTTGTTGCATCTGGTGGAGTAGAACCCCCAACTCTTTTCAAAAAATCAATCTGAAATAAAAATTATTATATTAGGGATAATTCATTGAACCAAAGGCTATACATATCCACTATGACAATTTCACATGAAGAATACTGGGTGTCCCATTTATCTTGACCACCCGAAATAACTTTTTGTCCAGATGGAAATTCAAAAATGTGTCATGCAAATGTCCATTAGCCGTCAGGGGGACATTAATCAGCATTATTGCCTTCCTTTTAGCTTTGTTAATTACAAAGATATGAACAGCGGTACGTCTTTTTAAAATGGCACCCTATATTTTTTATTTGGCAGTTCATTTCCTCTCCTTAAGATTTATTCAAAAATGTAGCTCAGTGGACCATTAACATAAACACAGTGTTATGAAAAATGACTGACTCAATAGCACTTAGTGCAGGTAGGTGGGTATTGGAACTACTCCACCAGTCATTCATAAAAAATATAGCGTGCCATTTAAAAAAGACATACCACTCTTCAAATCTTTGTAGAAACAAAGATACAAGGAAGGCAGTCATGCTGATTCATGTCCCCCTGAGGGCTTATGAACGTTTGCTTGACACATTTTTGAATTTCCATCTAGACAAAAAGTTATTTCGGGTGGTCAAGATAAATGGGATACCCTGCATAATCGGAATCAAGATCAAACAGTCTGCTTGCTTAGGAGAAAACAATATTAGGGAGGCAACGCATCTCAAAGTCTTTGATCACTCTATTGAGAAGTGCTTCAAGCAAATATAAAGTAAGATGAATGTAAACCATGTCCTATACTGGGCTGGGTAGTAATAATATTACCACAGATAAACTGATATTCACTTTATCATTATGGCCCAATGGTTTTATCCCTGAGTAATGTGCACAAATAGACTTGCCTCCAACAACTCAAATCCCACTACTTATCCCCTCTTTAACAAAATCGCAGTAACATCTTTCACTACAAAAAATTCTCAAAAATGAGACAAAATTAATTGAAATTTTTTCTTTTAATAACAATTGCCTGATTGGAACTTTGATCCAAAATTTTTTACATCATCATGAAGAGGTTTTTCACATGAAGCTACACTTGAACCCACTACACCACAGATCATGTACCCATGCATGATGTGCATCACTTTACATATTACTGTAGATTTATTAAAGACTATAATTCAGTAACATATGTACCAAACCTGTACTTACAAATTTATTTCTGATATTTGAGTTCTCCAATTCATTCTCAAAATCTATGACTAGGGTCAAATGCTGAAAAGGTAATTGCTCAAATAAATTCTCTTCAACCTTCTCATTGCTTTTCCCAGCAATTTCGTTAAGCCTAATCAGTACTTCTTGCTGATTTTGCAGCACCTGATTCGTTTTTCGTTCCATTTCTAGTTGCCATTCTATTAGAGAAAAATGCAAGCAGAAATAAATAACTGTGAATATTTTCCATTTGTAATTTATGTCTATAATTAAGCAATACTTCATTTTCCACCTTACCTAAACTGCAACTAGCCATGGGCGATTGTGATAATTGCGCTTGCACAATAAACATACAATTTCATCAACAGTACGCTTTGGATTTCAGTGCAACGATAACATCTGATTAGTTATTAACGTTTAACTCAAGTCAACCAATATCTACGTCGGCAACACATTCAATAAATCCACTTGGTAAAAAATGGTTCACAATAAAATGAATAAACTCTGCCTAATATGAATAGTAATAACATCTACTCACACGTTTAGCGGTTGATACCCATCCGAGGAATCTGGAAGAATTTCACAAAAGACAAACAAAACACCGCACATTTGGATGATCATTTATTCGCAACTCAATGCAGATAACAGCAACTACATTCCCGTGACAGTAATACACAGTGAATACACAAATCACTAGTCACATGTAGCCGGCAGACATCTTGAATGTTTTGTATCGTTGGTAATCGACTTCCGACTATATCGATTGCAGTCGATAGATCGATATTTGTAAATCACGGGCGGTAGTTCCAAAATCGGAAAACTCTGCACTGATGACTTGAGAGATATCTACTTCTGGGAGAAATAATCAGCTCCTGCACGATTAAGAAATTGTACATTCATATAATTTATGTTATTTACGATATACAGTGTGTCCCAAAAAGAATGACCCGATTTTAAATAAGATTATTTATAAGGAAGAAGGGCTTAACATAAACATATTGTATACTAAATTACTCACAAAAGACAAAATTTTATAAAAAACCATCATAAATGTTCAATATGCCCTCCATTGGCTGCGCGGACGACATCTAGTCGATAGCTGAATTCATCCCAAACAGAGTGTAAGGTGTCTTCTGTCACTGAAGCTACAGCAGCTGATATTCCTGTTTTTTGTTCATCAATGTCACGAGGAAAGGGAGGAACAATTAACATGCTGTTTAACATTCCCCAAAAGGAAAAAATCGCATGGTGTTATGTCAGGGGGCCTAGGAGGCCAAGAGTGTAAAGCCTGTTCTCGCGGTCCTGTACGTCATCTTAGCGTGTGTAAATAAGCAGTCAGCGAGACTGACTGCTTATTTATACCTTATTGTTAGACCTAATTGTTATGCCAATGGTCTAAGGGTTGTACGCTCCACATAAGCCCTCGTAGTGACGTTCAGCGGATTTTTCTAAAACTCTAAACAATTCCGATCACATCTGGCGCTGTTTCGCTTGCCTAGTGACATTTGTTTCAATATTATTACAAGTTAAAATCAGGTCATTCTTTTTGGGACACACTGTATTTTACATAATGTCCATTGAATGTCATTCTATGGCCTCCATATGGATGTCCCAGTTGTGACCTTAATTGGATGTCATTCGAATGACATCCAATGGATGCCCCAATAGGGACCTTCACAGGATGTCCTTTAAATGGCATCCAATAGGCATCCAAAGGACGTCCATAAGAGACTTATGGATGTCGGGATGTCAAATGGACGTCCATTGGACACCATGCAGTGGCTGGGTAATGGCTGCACCACTGAACAATATTACAAATCCAGTAATGGACTTACGATCGGAAGGGTCAGCATCAACATATATGTTTCAACCAGTCAAAACCAATTCATCAACCAGTAAAAGTTTATAAACTTTTACTGGTTCACTTCCTTTCTTATAAGATAGCTTATATCCCTCAGTTCTCTTTATGTATGCTTTAACTCCCTCCAATTCTTAAGACTAGGGTTTACACAATGCTGACTGAGTTTACAAGTGACGTATGATGGATCTGGCTTCGTGTTATTGGACAGATACAACAAGTTACCTATGGCCTTCCGATACAAATAGTTATCACATGGTTCATCATCACCTTCTTGCGTTACCTTCCCCTGCATAGGGTAATGGTGTTGACACTCATTTGCACTCAAACCTTCCAAAGTTTGATAGACATTTCTGTATGAAATCATGCTGATGAACACTCATAACATTTATGGATGGTCTATTTTCATTTAGAGAAAGAAATTGTGACATATCATCTAACATTCTCACATGCACACGGTCCGACAATAGGTTTTTAAACCATTCAATCTTGTCTGGGTTTCCCCATACACCCAAATCATCAACATAAAGTCCCACAATTATGTCACTCTTGATATTTTTGTAGACACATGGATCACTAATCAATGGTCTTAAGGACAAGCTCTTAAGAATCTCATTAATACAAAAGTACCATGCACGTCCTGCTTGTTAAAGTCCATACAGCCCTTTCAACAATTTACAAACATAGTGTTTTCTATCTTTATTCTTTTCCTCAAAATATAAGGGTTGCTCCATATATATTTCTTCTGCTAGTTCACTATTCAGATATGCAGACTCCACATCTATGTGCTCATGTGACCAACCTTTTTCTACTGCTAGTGACATGAGAACTCTAATGGTTTTGCGTTTCACTACAGGGCTAAATGTCTCTTGAAAATCAATACCCGGAATTTGGGAAAATCCCCTAGCGACCAACCTTGCCTTAAACCGATCTATGGTGCCGTCGGATTTCCTCTTCATTTTAAGCACCCACTTACACCGAACTACATTATTATTTTATGGACTTTTAACTACAATCCAAATATTTTTCTCAACTAAATTTGCAATTTCCTCATTCATTGCCTGTAACCATTTATCTGATTTATCACTGTTTAAAGCATCCTTTACATCAGGTTCATCTGAAACACTAAGCCTCTGAGAAAAGTTACATCCTATACAATTCACACATTGCTCATGCTTTCTCTGATTACGGATTCCTTTGATCTGCGTAAGGGTATTTACAATCCATCAGCAGTAGGAAACTCATTTTCATCATTGGTTAGATCTTGTTGATTTACTTCTGGTAATACATTTACGTCATCCCCTCCTGAATCATGCATAATATCATCATATCCATATGTGCCACCTTCATACAAATTCAAATCCTGAAATCGTTCTGCATCACCAGACATTACATCTTCATCATGATCAGACAATTGACCCACAACAATTGGCGTAAATGCCTCCCCAAAGGTTTCCCTGAATGGAAATTTTTCTTCATCGAAAACTACATGGTTGTGTTGTTGCCGTAAAAATAAGTAAACTCCGTTCCGGGTTTCGGCCTCTTTATTGAGTAGCCAACAAGCAACTTTACACTGTCTGGTTTTACAGCAAAATAACCCCCGTCTGCCGCAAGACACGGCCTTTTATATCCGTCGCTCCCGCAGCTCCGCGACCTCGGCGCCCGCTGTCTATCCGGGGTTGTCATTGAATGGGGCCTCCGCGACGAACCCGCCACATCTCTCCTTCTGAAAAAACACTAAATAAAACAGGGAAAGGAACAGGGAAATGGGTCTAAGGAGTGTATCGTTGAGGGGGACGCACAAGTCGTCCGTATCTCGTCCTGAATACTCCCGTCTCTGGTGGGCTGTGGCTCTTCGCTGTAGACTCGAGGTCTGGAAAAAATGATTCATAATCCCTCGACATACTCGGCTGCCGTTCAGCTAATGTCAGCGCCACCCGATTCCTCCTGATGACTCCACCACCCGTCTCAATGAGATATGACCGGGGATGGCCCGACTCTCCGACAACCGTTCCATACTCCCGACGATCTCTCACCCAAACGGTGGCTCCCGCAGGCAATAGGGGTAGTTCTTTCGTCCGGTGTCGTCGGTCGTAGTTCCTCTTCTGTCTCTCCGCGATGACCTTATTCTTATCCCGTAGGACCGTGAGGCTGGGCCATTTGGGATTCAACTTCGTAGGATGAAATGGCAAAGTCGTTCTCAGCTTACGTCCCATTAGTAGTTCCGCTGGGGAATACCCCGACTCCATGGGTGATGCACGGTATGCAAGAAACCCCAACCACGGGTCTCTTTCTTTCGCCAGTATGTTTTTTACCGTTTTCACCGCTGCCTCCGCTAGTCCATTACTCTTTGGGTAGTATGGACTGCTAGTTACGACATCCATTCCGTATTTGTTCGCGAATTCCTGGAACTCTCTTCCTCCAAACGGTGGCCCATTGTCCGTTCGGACAACTTGTGGGATTCCGTGACGTGCGAATATTGATTTTATTTTCGCTATCACGTTCGTGGCCCGCGTATTTTCCAAATACGCGACTTCAGGGTATTTTGAAAAGTAGTCTACGATGACTAAGTACTCACGCCCTCTGCTATGAAAAATATCCATTCCCACCATCTGCCAGGGCCGTGCCGGTGTCTCCGTAGGTCTCAACGGCTCTACTCGCGATGGACGACGTTCGAGACATTCCGGGCACTTGCTTATCATTTCCAGTATTTGATGGGATGCTCCTGGCCACCACACCGACTGCTGCATCCGCCTCCGGCACTTTGAAATACCTAGATGACCTTCGTGGATACGGCTCAATATCTCTTTCCTCCATGATTCCGGGATGTAAACCCTGGTCCCCTTGAATAGTAGGCCGTCAAGGAGGGAAAGATTTGCTCGTTCGTGGTAGAAGCTGGTATCCTCCAACAGCAGTTTCTCTTTACGTGGCCAGCCTTCTTTCACATACTTAGTTATTCGTCGAGTTCTTTCATCTTCTCGTTGCGCTTTCAACACTTCCTTCATGAGTTTGTCGCTCATTGGTAAATCCGCTTTCACAGCTTCGACGTACAATTCCACGTCTTCATCGGTGAGAATATCGCCTTCTTTTGGGGTTTTGGAGATTGGTGATCGTGAGAGAGCATCTGGCGTATACAATTTCTTTCCGGGAACATAAATTACCTCATAGTCGAAACGCATGAGGCGCATACGGAAACGCTGCACTCTGGCGGACAATTCGCTGAGGGGTTTTGTTCCCAATAGTGCCACGAGTGGTTTATGATCCGTACATAGAAGAAATTTCTTGCCTACTAAATAATTTGCTAATTTTTCACACGCCCAGGTAAGCGCTAATACCTCCTTTTCCAATTGGGCGTAGCGTCTTTCGGTATCTGTCAACGTCCGTGACGCAAAACATACCGCTCTCCAATCACCATCTGACTGCCACTGCTCTAGTGTAGCTCCCAATCCATATGACGATGAGTCGGCTAATACTCTTGTCGGTCGATTTGTCTCGTACATGGCTAATGATGGGGCACTAGTTAATCTTTGCTTGATTTCTTGGAAAGCTTTGGTGTGCGTAGCAGCCCATGGCAAAGGCTCTTTTTCCCTCATCAGCTCTCTCAACGGTTGGGTAACATCCGCCAAGTGAGGGAGAAATTTCAGATGATAACGCACAATTCCAAGAAATCGACGTATCTCTGCTACCGTTTCGGGCTGCGGCAATTTCTCTATTGCCGTAATTTTTTCAGGATCTGGCTTGATTCCATCCTCGGCCGATATGACATGACCTAAGAATTTTGTCTCTGCGACCCGAAATCGGCATTTCTCGCGATTCAACGTGATCCCATTTTCTCTAAGACGCTGGAGGACGGCGTTCAATCTCACGTCGTGCTCCGGCTGCGTCGCTGCGAATACGAGTATGTCATCCATCACGTTGACTACTCCCTTTAACCCCGTCAATGCTTCAGACATTCGTCTTTGAAAATGCTCTCCAGCTGAAGATAATCCCATCGGCATCCGGTTAAAACAATACCTTCCAAAAGGGGTAATGAAAGTAGTCAGCGGACGGCATTCCCTCTCTAGTGGTATTTGGTAGTATCCTCTGCAAGCATCCAATTTTGTGAATATTTTTGCTTCTGAAGCCTTCATCAGTGTTAGACATTCATCCACGGTTGGCAGTTCGTGCTGTTCTTTCCGAATGCTTTTATTTAATTTAGTGAAATCTACACATATTCGAACTCCTCCGTCAGCTTTAGGCACTACTACCATGGGCGCGCACCACTCCGTCGGCTCTTCTACCGCCGTTATTATTCCTTCCCCCACCATTTTCTTGATTTCTTTCTCAACCTTATCTCTCAATGGCAAGGGCACTCTTCTCGGCGTAGATACCGCATAGGGCACGGCTTCATCCTTGATGCGAATGACGTAAGGTTTCGGCATTCTTCCTAGCCCACGAAAAAGTTCCTGGTAATTTTCTTCCGGACGGCCAGTTGTTATTTCTCGCAGCCAAGTCAAAATTCCCAGGGATGATATAGCTGGACGTCCCAAGAGCGCATCTTCAACTCCATTCACCACGAAAATCTCGTCCTCGTACACGCGATCCTTCCAACGTAGAAATGACCGGAATTTTCTTATGGCCTGCAATCTGCTTCGATTTGGGCCGCGGAGGAATGTTTTGGTGTTTTCGAGTTGTATTCCCTTCAACGTTTTAAATAATTCGGCGCCGATGACAGTGACATCCGCGCCTGTGTCGACTTTGAAGGGGATTTCTTGGTTACCGATGACGAGTGAGACCCTCCATGGTTCTTCTCCCGTCGAAATGCTTCCCAAAAAGAAATGGTCGTCTTCACCCGGTAGCCGCTTGTCAACTTCAGCAACCGCCTTCGTTCTGCAAACTGCTGCCCAATGTCCTTTCTTTTTACAAAGGGCGCACGCAGATTGACGCGCCGAACATCGTGCGAAAGCGTGCTGCGGCGTTTTCCCGCACCGTGGACATTTGCGACCACTCACCTTCATTTGGTCGGGTAGGGCGGCTGTTGACGTCGATGCCTTCTGGTGCCGTGGAGCCTTCTTCCGCACCACGTCCACCTCAGGTCCTCGTGCCTGCGAGTGGACTGTTTTATCTTCCCCTGAGTTACTCCTTATCAGCGTCTGTTGCCTGTGCACGTCTTCTGCTTGCCTCGCCTTTGTAACGGCTCTCTCCAGCGTAAGCTCCGGATCCAATTGTAGGGCTTCGGACAACTTGGCGTTCCGTAAACCAACTACCAGACGGTCCCTCACCAATTCTTCACGCAGGGTGCCAAATTTACAGTTTTTAGCGAGAATATGCAGATTACGAACGAATTCTTCCACCGTTTCGGTCTCTCCTTGCAGTCGCTTGTTGAAACGGGCACGTTCGTAAATTATATTTACCTTCGGGACGAAATGCTCTTCAAACTTTCCAAACACGATACTGTACTTCTTTTCTTCTTCCGCCGATAGGTTGAAGGATGATAGTATATCGTCCGCGTCGTCACCCATTGCATAAATCAATGCGTCGACTTGCTCATCTTCCGGCTTTTTGGCGAGTCCAGAAGCTCGTCTGTACCTCTCAAACCGTCGACTCCATCTTGGCCAATCTTCCGCCACGAAGGAAAACTGCTGGGGTATGGACCAGGTAGGACCTCCTATCCCTTCGACTTGCTTATTCGACATAATAACACACCTGACACCATGTGTTGTTGCCGTAAAAATAAGTAAACTCCGTTCCGGGTTTCGGCCTCTTTATTGAGTAGCCAACAAGCAACTTTACACTGTCTGGTTTTACAGCAAAATAACCCCCGTCTGCCGCAAGACACGGCCTTTTATATCCGTCGCTCCCGCAGCTCCGCGACCTCGGCGCCCGCTGTCTATCCGGGGTTGTCATTGAATGGGGCCTCCGCGACGAATCATGATCACTTTACCCTTATTTAAATGCCACAACCTATAACCCTTAACGTTTTCCTTATACCCTAGAAAAACGCATTCCTCAGCCTTAGGGCTAAATTTCCCATTATTAGGGAAACCCATGCTTGACAACCAAATACTTTCATGCGATCATATTCACCAACCCTGATTTCTTCTCCCTTCCACATCTCTAATGGGATCTTAAATTTAATAGCCGAATTTGGACATCTGTTTCTGACATAGCATGCAGTATTAACAGCTTCTGCCCAAAATTTCTTTGGCATTCCGGCCTGAATCAACATACATGTGGCCATTTCACTCAGTGTTCGATTTGCTCGCTCAGCAATGCCGTTTTGCTGCAGGCAGTAGGGCACTGTCTTCCTATGAACGATACCATTTCTACTAGTGTATTCCCGAAACTTATAATTGACATACTCGCCTCCGTTATCTGACAGAATTGCTTTTCGAATCGAAACCGGGTCGGTAGTTCGTTAATAAAAAAGTGTGTGGAAGTTAACCATTTTATTTTATCCTCATGAATTGCTTTTAGTTTGAAACCCAGGGCATTCTCCATTTCTGTTTTGTTCTTTAAAAACTCATTGAACACTTCACTCTTTTTCTGCAAAAGTCGAGTTGTTAGATACCTTGAATAGTCATCTGTAAAGGTTAATACATACTCTGCTCCTCCAATTGACACTGGTTGGATCTTACCCATGATGTCACTGTGTACTAATTCTAATTGTTGGTGGGTCTGCCTCATACTTTGGGATGGGAAGCATTTCCTCGTCATCTTCCCCTGCAAACAAACGGAGCATACACCTAATTTCTCGCATATGGTCCCTTCAAGTACTGGTATCCTTTGCACGATTTCCTCATTAAGATGACCTAGTCGTTCGTGCCAATGGTACTTGCTCTTAGTGCAGAGGCCTCATAGTAAGGACCCTTTGCTTCAATATTTTCCTCTACAGCACCTGCAATATAGCTAGAAAATTCAACAGGTTCGGCATCAATAGTATACAGACCATTAGATTCATATGCCTTGAAAACAATTTCCCCATCGTCAACACCTTGAGCGTGTGTATCAAAGAATGTAATTTGAACACCTTTACATGCTAATTGTTTCACAGAAATAAGGTTTAACTCTAGATCTGGTACAAATAACACATGACTTAGTTGCAATTTAAATCCACCACATTTTTCAGTTAACTTGAGAGTTACAGTTCCCTTACCCATAACTTGTACTCTACCTTTCCCAAGCATAACACTACCGGCCATTTCCTCGAAGTCGCTTATGACACTAAGATCTGGGGTCATGTAATCTGTGGCGCCAGAATCCAGGTACCACACAGACCTCAGTTTCGTAGTTACAAATCCCATAGCGCACACATAAGACTTAGATTTGTCTCCTTTCAGCTCGTCTGGCACTGATGGGTCTTCTTTTATGACGGTATTCGCGGCCCTCAATCGATCACTGTTTGCTGAATTCTTCTGCTCAGCATACTTGATGGCCTCTTTACAGAATCGAGTTATGTGCCCCAATTTCCCACAGGCGTAACACTCCACATGTGGGAAGCCAGGATCACCTATGGCATTTTCTTTAGCTCTGGAACGGTCCCCATCAGTTCTCCACTGCACCTGCTGTTGGATTGGTTTTCTGTTTGGCTGGCTTCTGCCATGATAATTATTACTGGCAGTCCTCGACGTCTGCTTTCTCTGGAATGCAGCTAAGGCTGTTGCATCATTTTCACTAGTATCTCGTTCTCGGTTTATTCGGGCTTCTTCGAGATATAGTTTGCTCTTAATTGATTTCGCGAAGAGGTTAGGTGTGTACTCCACAGTTCTGAGGAATGATTCGTGCTTTGATAAAGGGAGGCCGGCATTAATAAGCATTGCGAGTTGATTATCCGTCAATCTTAATCCACCGTCTGCTAACTTTATTTACAGATTCTGCATCTTGGCTAAGTACTCTTGCATGCTCATGTGGCCTGGTTTGGTAAATGAACATAACTCCTTCAACAGTACGCACTAGTGAATGGTAGAGAAGGTTGTATGAATCTGCTCTTATGTGTCCCAAATGTCTTTCGCTCGATCTAAGTGACTGACGTCTTCAATGTATTCAGCACTCACGTGGTTGAAGAAATACTCCCTCGCTTTTCTGTTAACTCTGGCTTGCTCTTCATTCAGCGTTTCAGCGCTCTCATATCCAGGATCCATCGCCGACCAACAATTTTTCTCAATAAGATACGCCTCGGCAAGAACTCGCCACTGATAAAAATTGGCTTTTGTGAATCTCACAACAAACTGAGCGTCAACTCCGACGCGCTCGGACATGATGATCACAGTACCTATAATGCTCCGTCAATAGGTACTACACCGTCTTTATTGAGAATTCACTTATATTCCACAGTATCTCGTGCTACCTGGGGCCATGACCTGTAAGATTCGGGTAAGCAGTGGAATTGAATGGGCGAGGTACAGTGGCGGCTCGTGAGTCAAATGCTGGGGGGGCGCACTCCACCAAGGGGTCATAAATTATTTATATTTTGTGTATTTTAATGAGTTTTTTTAAGGCAATATAGGTATTAAATTTTGTGATACCATATGTTCCGTTTTTTTTTTCAACAAAAATATCTAGTTTTCCTAATACAGCTTGATTAATAAATACTAAATGCAATAGACTCTGGGTCATACGGATCAGCTTAGTCCGGACTCTCGATTGTACTGATCAATGATCTTGAAGAATAAAAATATATTTGCTGCGATATTTTACCAATACAAACGAAAATACGTAACTTTTCGTTTTAGCGCCTACATTTTTCGCGCGGATATGCCCGCAATTGACTTCTTTTTCGTTTTTGCAATCATAATGCGTTATTTGTGGCGTAACTATAGGGGGGGGGAGAAGAGTGAGGGGATAGATCCTCCTCCAAAGTCTCAGAGAATTATAAAAAAATATTTAAAACTCATGGACATTAAATTACTCTCGTCGAGATTGAAGGACGAAGGATTAATAAAGGCAAGACACAGACGAAAATATATTTTATTTGAGTAATTAATTTACATGGATTGATTTCAATTTTATTCGGGCTGAACAATTGTTGTGTTACACCGTTTCTTCAGCGCATTCTATGCCGAGCCCAGGAGGCCGCGCTTTCGGCTCGTTATCCTGTTTAACGTGGGGATTCCCCTTCCGGTTCCCTTCGGTTCCGGTCAGGCCTATACCACGCACCCCCGAGGTCAGAGTAGGGCCGTGACCCTCCTCTGGCCCCGTTCATTCTCACTCACTCCACAGCTTGCTGACTGAGGTACCCATGGCCTCCTTTAATACTAGTATTAAAAGAGGCCTTGGAGGTACCACTCGTGGAAGATGTCATCCATTGAGAAGTCACCTCCAGCCAGCAGGCTCTGCTCGAAAGACCCATGGCCCCGATCAACCAGCGGCTGAAAGTGGTGATGGGACCCCGAGCCCTCACCGCTGCCATCGTGGGGGACAGGTAGAAGCTCCTCCTCTCCTTCGTCTTCTATGTCCCCGAGATAGAGATCATCTCCCTCCACAACTCCCTCCATCACTGCTTCAGCCAGGACCGTCACCTCCTCCTTAGTCTCCTTTTCCTCCTGGCGTCGGCAGCAGCAAAGAACGCAGCCTAAGGTAATTAGATAATTAAAGACAGTTCAAGGACCAGATAATAATTAAAGGTGAATTTTTGAGAAAAATAGAAAATAATAATGGTCACTCGGAGGGTAGAATCGGTAGATGGTGGGTTTCGACAATTTCTGCTGAACTTATTTGGAGCTTACAGTTGCAAAAAAATATGTCCTCTAGTCAAGGGGGAGGAGCTTCATGTGTTTTTTGAAATCTCATTTTTGCAAAAATTGGTCATCGTCTGGTTCTTGCACTCAGGTTTTCAGACCGTGGTCATTTCCTATGTAGTCATTTCATGCAGTAAATTTATTTTTAAGGTATTAACGCGCGGTAACACGCGCTTTTAACGCAACGCGACAGCTCCAGGGGCGGGAAAAAGACGGTCGGGTGTTAGGCAGTTAAACCAAAATTAATAAATAACGCAACGTCATATATTTGATACTTTTGGAAAGCTAAATATTTTATTAACATCAAAACTTATTTTCGATATAATGAGGAACAATAAGTGACCGAGGCCGGCAATATTTGATAATTTTCAGCTTTGAAGGGTGGTTTGCACCGCCGCACAGTGGTCCGAAATCGGAAAAAGCCGGACAAAAGTCCAAAATGACTTTTTTTGAGCTAGGGACCTGAAACTTGGCACAAATACTCACAAATGATGGTTGATTATGGATTTGTATGCCATTTTTCATAATGTTGATCCGTTGTTGAGATACAGCAGCTCAAACATGACCAATTTTCAAAAACTCGCGCGAACTCGCTTTTCTCCGAAAATCTTTGAACTTAAGCAGGTGGTGTTGCAGTTGTATGATTTTTATGGAATAAAAAACACAATATTCCTTTGAAAAGATGCTTTGGCTATATAGTTCATGATTTTTGAAGATTTTGGTTCACATTTACATAGTTTTACAACACAAAATGGCGTACCCATTTTTCGCGTGAAATTTCAAATAAAGTAGACATTATCTTTCGTTTACGAAATATGGTAATCGGGAAATTTACATCACAGTGTGAAGTAGACATTTGTTAAGAATATTGCGAAGAAATCTTGGAAAAAAGTTTGCGACCACGGAAATGAGAGCGATTTTTCGATCGCGCATCAAGTCTGAGCTACGCCACGCGGGACTCTGAGGCTTGGTAACTGCGGGCGATTTATCAAGTTTTTTTCAGAATTGCTTCTTAAAAATCGCCATTTGAAGCATGGCACATAGTCAGTATTGACATTAAACACTATTACCAAGATAATGGATCGATCGATTAACCGTGTAACGCATTACTCTAGTGAAGATAGTAAGGGTTAGATTTTTGTCCGTACCATTCTACGTTCACGAAGTATGCTTCGGATATTGAAGTATTGTTAAGAGATTCAGTTGGCATGCGAAATAAAGAGAGAAGTAAACAGCTTCTGGGAAAGGCAACTACCTATATTCTTTGTCCCTACCACTAGCTACCCTCCCTTTTCAACCCTCGCCGAGGAGGGTCGCGCGGATAGTGGCGTTTTATGACCACGCAAGGCCTTTAAAGGCAAAGGTATGTAAAGGGTCCTTCTACACGGGTTTTTACTCTTTGATATCACCATACACTAGGAGAATGTTTGAAGGAGAAAGAAAAGATAATGATTTATCCTTTAATTTATAATTAAATATTATATTAAATTGGTAAATAAAGAGTTAAATTGATTTTGTCAAATTTCACTTTTCATCCATCGTTATACAGCATACAACAAACACGTTTGATTAATGCAAAAATCATTATGAAATCAAACACTTGCGTTTTTAAAGTTTGGAACCTGTTTTTTAAATTCGTAGTGGAATATTTCAATAAAAAAACAATGTAGCATTAATGGATTACCAATCATTAGCTCTAAATCTTACGAATTAATTTAATGCAGAGTTATGAACAGGAATATAAAGAGGATACATACTTCGGAATTCACCTTTTACTTCGTATTTTTATGAGATTTTACATTGTCTTTTTTCATTAACGGTAATTCAACTTTCAATCCCCGAATGAACTGTCGTCACTGATGTCTGAGTCCTCATCTTCAACATCATCCAAAATCTAGCAGATCTCTTAAATCTTCAGCTCGGTCAGCTACTTTAGCTTGAGATACGGTATCTTCTAAGCTCAATGCCTTCTCTCTGTCTCCTCCTTGTTTGTCGTCACCTCGAGCCCCAAGTGTGTTTGGCCTGCGTCTTTAGTCCTTAGCGTCCTTAGCGAAGGGGCCATGTGCCTCGCTCTGCATTTTTTTTCTGGACAGCAATCAACGAATATAGGATTCCATGTAAACAGTCAGCGTATATCAGGACCCCTTCGAGATATTTTCTCGTCTCTTGAGGGACCTTCTAAACCACTAGCTTCAGTCCACTAGAGTCATTCAAGCTATGTGGTGTACTTTCAGGCAGTGTGCTGAAATTCTCATCGGGTGTACTTCCTGTGTGTGGTATTTTTTTATAATTGGGGATCCTACGAAAAGGCAATAGTATTGAAAAGCAAAAAAGTGACTCGGAAGTCTGTTTGTGTGTTAGTTTATAGTAAATTCATTGGTGGGGTGGATTTCAAGGCAAAGACGTACGTCAACTTGCAGTTTTATTTTGGAATCGGTGAAGAAAGGTCGTGTTTGTTGCCCTAGTGACGTGTCGTGCTCTAGTGCAATTCTGAAATTCATCTAGCCCAGTGATTTAGTTCGACCTTTATTGAATTATCACTAATAATTACTATCTATTCTCGGAGTTGGACGGAACTGTGATTTTCCAGCTTGAAAATTTTTAAGGTAAGTTCTACCAATTTCCATACCAAATATACGCGTGTTTGCCGACTTCTTAAACAATGTGTTATATCACTTTTAGATTGTCATCATGGCAATTATCATTTTGATTTGTTTTCTAGGGTAGCAATGGATTCATGTCAAATTAAATGTTCTGAGTTGCATAATAAAATATTAGAAATGAAGAGTAAAACATCAGGCGAGAAAAAAATACTCTTACTGGATTTTTTGTCGCGGAGACTGAATGTCCAGAGCTATGAAGAAGCTGTTGATGGTCTCCGAGAATTTCTTAGGTTGGAATTTTGGCTATATTACGAAAAATTATGGAACAAATGTTGCCGTAATAATAAACGATTTTTATTGCGAAGTAAGGAATGGCTCGCGGAACCAATAATTATCCCTGAATCCTTACGTCAATACTTTCCTGGTTCCTTAAAGGCAACAGGTATGTATTATATTTACGTTATGTTTTGAACTTTTAAAGTAAATTTAATTTCTGAATATCTATACTTATTCCATATGTAATGCATTTTATGTACCACTCTATATCCTAATATTATTGCTTTCTTAGGCTCATTAGGGCGGCCCGAGAAAGACTTTACTTCTCCGTGTTACAGATCTAAGAGAAGAAAAGTTCAGAACATAAAAAGTACTTCTTCAGTAGCTGAGCTGGCATTAGCCACCACCCTTGGTTTAAGGGAGGAAGGAAATACTGCAGCCGCGGATTTAATAACGGAAGTTACTACAACAATCCGCGCGACCCTCCTCGGCGAGGGTTGAAAAGGGAGGGTAGCTAGTGGTAGGGACAAAGAATATAGGTAGTTGCCTTTCCCAGAAGCTGTTTACTTCTCTCTTTATTTCGCATGCCAACTGAATCTCTTAACAATACTTCAATATCCGAAGCATACTTCGTGAACGTAGAATGGTACGGACAAAAATCTAACCCTTACCATCTTCACTAGAGTAATGCGTTACACGGTTAATCGATCGATCCATTATCTTGGTAATAGTGTTTAATGTCAATACTGACTATGTGCCATGCTTCAAATGGCGATTTTTAAGAAGCAATTCTGAAAAAAACTTGATAAATCGCCCGCAGTTACCAAGCCTCAGAGTCCCGCGTGGCGTAGCTCAGACTTGATGCGCGATCGAAAAATCGCTCTCATTTCCGTGGTCGCAAACTTTTTTCCAAGATTTCTTCGCAATATTCTTAACAAATGTCTACTTCACACTGTGATGTAAATTTCCCGATTACCATATTTCGTAAACGAAAGATAATGTCTACTTTATTTGAAATTTCACGCGAAAAATGGGTACGCCATTTTGTGTTGTAAAACTATGTAAATGTGAACCAAAATCTTCAAAAATCATGAACAATATAGCCAAAGCATCTTTTCAAAGGAATATTGTGTTTTTTATTCCATAAAAATCATACAACTGCAACACCACCTGCTTAAGTTCAAAGATTTTCGGAGAAAAGCGAGTTCGCGCGAGTTTTTGAAAATTGGTCATGTTTGAGCTGCTGTATCTCAACAACGGATCAACATTATGAAAAATGGCATACAAATCCATAATCAACCATCATTTGTGAGTATTTGTGCCAAGTTTCAGGTCCCTAGCTCAAAAAAAGCCATTTTGGACTTTTGTCCGGCTTTTTCCGATTTCGGACCACTGTGCGCCGGAGAGAAGAAAGATGGAAGTGGAAGATTAAATAAAACTGTCGAAGAAGAAATAGTAAAATTACTGAGTTTGCAAGACCACATAGATTAAAGGATAAAAAATACTAGATCCTGTGATAGCGTCTTCCCGGAATTGTATCGAGTAAGTCTTCTTATTTGGCGGAAAAATGATACATGTATTTATTCCACTCATAAATTATTTTATGCGTAATCCAGAGATGTATTACCTGCCGGGAACACTCATGTGTAGGGTGTCCCAAAACAACCGAAAGTTTGAAAGTTGAGGGGGAATTTCCATTTTCATATGCAAATGCATGAAAAAACATCCCATAAAAATTTTCAGCTCAATCGGACAATATTTGACCCTGCCGAAACGCATTCAAAGTTTGAATTTTTGAGTTTTCCAAATTTCATGCAATGTTGCCTAGCTCTAAGGGTCTTGGGGGATTTAAAATTATAAACTTCTGAATGAAAATGCTCTCTTATTATTATACTGTCACAATGCGGATACAAATGCACTGTGAACAACAAGCAATATGAAAAACTAGATTTTTTTGCCACTTTTTTCTTACATTTTCCTATGGCGCTTAACAACTAGTAACAGATGTTGCCAATGAGCCTCATCATTTGTCAATTTTTTCTTGACTAGAAAATATTTTATTAATTGAACTCCTCTCTCTGCAGTATCATTAACAACCTTACGCTGTTGAACTATACATATGCCCTTTCTGATAGTCTACGTCACTTTTCCATGTGCACGGATCTCGCAAAAAAAAAGTCGGCGAAATACCAATAATTTTGAAAAACTTCACAGAATTTTTCGAAGTGAAGTCAGCGAGAGTCAGCTCACTAATAGGTCAATTAGGCGGAAGAGTAGCCCGAGGTGCGTCATCATCAGACCCCTCATTTTGTCTGATCGCTTCCGCAATGTCTCTTTTATCGTCGTCAGAAACCATTTCATCGAAGAGGGCCATACAATTCAAGTTTTAGAAAGTTTTAACCATAGATGGTTACAAAACTTGGCCAAAGCTGCTCCGTAGTGAGGGCCTTTCTTCCGAGCAAGGACTTTAAGTAGCTCAATATCCATTCTCGGAGCGCTCACTGCCACGGAACAAGTGTACCAATGTTTCATAAATGCAATTGCAATGAAGCAACACAATTTGAATAAATTGTCACTGTCATGTGTCGACAAACGCAATTGCTTGCCAAACATCCACGTTTTAAAAGCGTAGAGCTCCCTATTCATCCACCGTGATTTGTCAGTTGGGCCTGGGGGGCGAACCACATACTTCTCTTTCTTGGGAACCACACCACCCAACCACACTATACACAACTCCAAAAGTTCTTTGTAGTCGTCTCGAGGATGGTGGTTCTAAAATAATATGGGGCATAATTTTAAATACTAATCCTGAGGATGGACTTTAAATCACCCTGAACATTTACCATTTACAAAGCTGCAGCTGAGGAATACAAAATTTGGTAATGTCATCTACATTTGAAATAACCTTCAAACAGCCCCTTGTCGTCTTCATTGCTTGGAAGTAATTTCCCATCCCAGTGCACTGCTAAAGGAACTTGAGGGTGATTGCTTGATAAGCCTTACTGTCTCGGTCCTTTTATTCACTCTCATTCTATGTAGATGAGATTTGGAAGATACTAAATGGATTTCATCCCCTTTAAAATCCAATGTAGATGCTGTCGCATTGGCGACAGCCTGGACTATCATAGACCCAGCGGCAGAAGACGTCTGAGTCCGATCTAGGGAAGCAGTCACAAGGCTGTCGGACATTATACTTACTCTACGGCGCTTTCCGGACCTTGTCCGCATTTCAAATTCTGTTAAAGTAACAAAATATTATTTTTCCCTTTCTTCTGCCTTATTGGTCACCCTTCCCGCACCCGGAAAAATTACCTTCTTCCGAATCCGACGAGCTTGTCGTGCTCTCCGCAGACACTTGTCGAACGAGGTCCACTTTCTCATCCAGTATTTCCTTTTCTTTCTCATGCCGTTTTTTCCTTAAAAATCCTCTTCATGAAGTCTCTTACGGTTTTCTAAACGCTTACACCACTTTATATCAATACCCGCCATATACCCTTTTCAATCAGTTTTCATAGATATGTAAAACAACTTGTCCTCCTCCACAGTAATGTTTGGAAGGGCGTCTTTGCAGCCGATGTTAAACAGACGGTCGAGCACTTTGCTGAATTCCTCTCTTGCGGACACTGACTTCTCACTAGTTTTATTTTTGTCTTTCCCAAGGGCACGGTAGTTCTCGTGAGCTGTCAGGAGCTTCTTAGTGGCTGCTCGAACCTCCTGCGTAGGAATATTAGGCTTTCCCCCCGCACGGGGGGAAGAGAGTAACCTCTTCCTTTGGGGAGCCGCGCCCCCACGGACCCGAGCCCACCGAGGAGACAAGCTCGTTAAGAAACCCCGTCGCTCGCTCGGATAGTGTCCAGACAGCATGTGACTCTGCTGTTCTGAGTAGCCGTAACATCTGACGTCCAGAATCACCCACGTGTTTGCCGTGCGTGGAGACCCGTACAAGGGGGAGAAGGGGATCCTGGTGGGTGAGTTCTCCGGCACCCAGCTGGGCGTCGGAAACCCGGTATGGGCCGGAGTTCAATACCCCACTTCGGCCCTGGATTCCCCGAAAAACGGGCGGCCGAGAAGAGCCCAGCTCGGTCAATCGGCTCCTGGCGGCTGGGGAGCTTGGCGGCTCCTTCCGAGCGTACGCCAGGACGGGTTAGTGCTGGAGATATGGGGGTCTCCGTAGGGCGGCCGAAGGCGTGTGGGTTCGGAGGGCCCCTGCGCTGGAGGTTTTAACCCGAAAGGGATCCCCTGTCAAAGGTTCCTATATCCCTTGGGTAGCCCTGACGTCCATTCCGGCTTGCGGGTGGCGTCCCAAATGTGTGGCTCCGTGGTGGGTGGGGAGCCCATGGGATGAATTCTATATACTTGGATGGTTGAAGAAACTCTACCTCCAACCAAAAGATCCCGTCCAGACGGCGGGAGAGTTAAAGTTCACGGCGCTAGTCAGCGCTACCTAGTAATGAGGTGCCAGAAGGAAGGGGAGAACCTGAAAAAGGTGTCCCCCTTCCTTATTCGCAAAGTTTTATCGGGTTTGGTTCTCGGGGAGCTGAAATCAGCTAAAAAGCTTCGCGATGGCACACTGCTCATTGAAACTGAAAATAAAGCCCAGAGCGAAAAGTTACTTAATGTTAATAAGCTGCATGATATTCCCGTCAGGGTCGAGGTGCACTCCACCCTAAACACCTGTCGGGGAGTTATAAGCCACTTTGATCTGCTGTACGTTGAGATCGACGAGATCAAACGTGAGATGGCCTCCCAAGGAGTCTCTGATGCTCGTCGACTCACTACAAGGCGCAACGGAGAGAAAATCGACTCGACATCAGTCGTACTCACGTTCGCGCGTGACAAACTCCCTGACGGAGTGTTTATCGGATACGAATCGGTCCCAGTGCGACCATTCATACCGGCACCCCTGAGATGTTTCCAGTGCCAGCAGTTCGGTCATATGGCCACGAGGTGCCAAGGCAAAGCCACCTGCCCACGATGCGGCCTGGACAAGCATGAGGGTGAGTGCAATGGTGACCAGCGTTGCGTCAACTGCGAGGGTGCTCATCCCGTGTACTCCCGCAAATGCCCGAAGCTGATAGAAGAGCGGAAAATAATGGAGATCAAGACGGTAGAAAAGATCCCGTACTTTGAGGCGAGGAAAAAGTACAGAGCTCAAGTAGCTCCTACTTTTCCAGATCTTTCGCCCAAATAGCTTCCGCTCCTATCGCCAAAATCACCATCTCCACTCAGACGGAAGAAAATTTGAACAAGAAGGCTGGAGAACAAAAATCGGCCGCGCCGGCCAAGGCCACAGATCCGGCAAACAAGGATAAAGTCGTGGGAACGAAATCTCCAAATAAGAAACCCAACAAAAACAACGCCGGGGCTACACAAACCAAACGCGGGAACTCTCAGTCCCCCGGCCCCTCTGATAAGGCTCCAAAGAGCCAAACCAATTTAATGGAGTTGGAATACCTATCCGATACGGATATTTTAAAAATTGAGAGCAAAGGGAAGAAGAGTCACGTCAAGCGCCTCAAGCGCCCTTCGTGACTCAACTGCTCCTTTTAGTTTTAATCCTCTTTTATATTTTAATCATGGCTTTTATCGTGCAGTGGAACTGCAACGGTTTTTATAAGCATAAGGAGGAACTTGAAATTTTAATCATAGATTTTAACCCTTCCTGTATATGTTTGCAGGAAACGCGTTTTAAAGATACAGACAAGGGATATTTAAAACATTTTAACGCTTTTAGACTGGACGATACTAGTGGCCAACGAGCCCATGGTGGAGTTTCGGTTTTTGTCCGGGAGGCTCTTTACACCTCCCGAATAAATCTTAACACACCGTTCCAAGCGGTAGCGGTGACGGTGCACGCTCCCGAGGCGATAACGGTGTGCAACGTTTACCTGCCGAAGGGTGCACCCGTCACCCGTTTTAATCTAGAATCCCTTGTTCACCAGCTACCTCAGCCTTTTATTTTACTCGGAGATTTTAATGCTCACGATCGTCTATGGGGAAGCACCCCGGGACAGTGCAACCGCAGGGGACGTATTTTATAAAGTTTTATTAGTGATTTTAACCTATTTTTACTCAATAACGGCGAGAAAACCCGTTTTAACTCTTTTAGCGGCGATTTCTCCTCCATTGACTTGTGTATTTTATCGACTAGTTTGGTCAACAAAATTTCATTTCGCGTTCACGACGACCTTAGTGGAAGCGACCATTTCCCTATTTTACTCTCCAAGGACCGAAATTTTAACCCTGATTTTATCAGACCGGGCAGCTGGGTTATCCAGAAAGCCGACTGGTATAGTTTTAAAGAAAATTTTAAGTATATATGTGATAAAAACCGCGATAGCGTCTCCAATGTCAAATGTTTAACGGCAGCTATCATCAACGCGGCGGACATAAGTGTTCCACGGTCTCGGGGCATTACGTCGAGGCCTGCCGTTCCATGGTGGAACGATGAATGCGCCAAGGCTATCCGTCTTCGTAAGAAAGCGTTGAGAATTTTAACAAGTATCCCACGGCTAATAACCTGTCCGCTTTCCGACGCCTAAGAGCGAAAGCCCGCCAAGTTGTGAAAGAGGCAAAGAAGAACTCTTGGATGAAATACGTCTCTAGTATTAATATTAGGACACCACTAGATCAGGTATGGCGTAAAGTGAAGCAAATTTCGGGTAGCCGTCAGCAATGTGGGGTCTCTTACTTGAAAGTCAACGGAACCACCATAACTTCACTCCCTGTCATCGGCGACATCTTCGGCCAGCTACTCACCAAAACAAGCAGCGACGAAAGCTACGGCCCAACTTTTCGCTCTTTCAAGCGGCGCACAGTGGTCGGAAATCGAAAAACGCCGGACAAAAGTCCGAAATGGCTTTTTTTGAGGTACGCAATTGAAATTTGGCACAAATACGGGGAAATAGTTGCTGATCTTGAAATAGCAAGTCATTTTTATTAAGTCTCAGCCGTTACGGAGTTACGGAGGCTTAAACATGACGAAATTTCGAAAAACACGCCATTTATCATTTTTCTTCGCAAATGTAAAAAGTTACGCAGATGGTAGAGCAGTGGATGGATTTTCATGAAATGTTTAACATGTTCATCTGTCATTATAGTTTCTTGCCTGTACTTTGCATAAGTTTCAGACATTTTTGTTGATATTTGTGTGCTGTAATGAATCAAAATGGCGGAAGCTTTTTTCAAGCAAAATTTCACTTAAAGCAGTCATTATCTTTTTTATAAGAAATATGTATGTCGAGATATTTCGTAATAATACTAAGAAAACATATTTAAACGTTTGTCTGCAAAATGTTTGGGAAAAAGATTGCGGCCCTGAGAGAAAATTCGAATTTTCGACCGCGCGTCGCGGTCCGGCTCCACGCGGCGGACCCCGGTAATATCGATTGCGTGTGATGGTTGAAGTTGTTTGCACCTAAATTCCTCAAATTTGCCTTTTTCAAGCAAATAACACTTTTGTGGATTTCCTAAGGTTCTGTATCGAAGATATTTTGAAAGCAGTATTGGTCATTAGGTCATAAAATGGCGGACATTTTGTTAGGCAAAAGTTAACATAAAGTAGTCATTATCTCTGGTTTTAGAAAAACGTATATCATGATTTTTTGTCAGGGTATTAAGTAAACATAATTTTAAAGTATTCTGCAAAAATCTGCGGAAAAAGTTTGCGACCCTGAGAAAAAATTCCAATTTTCGATCGCGTTTCGCGGCCCGGCTCGGCTCAGCGCGGCCTCGAAACTCCGACTCCCCGCACTGACGAATTTCTGAGGACCTTAATGTCCTGTATTCGCCTTACTCAAGACATCCATGCTGTCAATGATAACCAAATGTCATATATTTATTATCATGGAGGGATACTATATCCAGCGCATGTGTTTGTAGACTGTGATGCCTAACTGTGATGGATATGCTTTTATTCGGTTACTCCACGGAATTTTCCGAGTAATTATGAACTCCTTCAATTCCTGAGTGCACATGAGGGTGTTTTTTCCTCATACACTCTTTTGTGGAAGGGTGTTGGGTTGGCTGGTTTCCTTTTCCACTCTCTTTGCATTTTCAAACTGCAAGCCGCCAAATCCCATTCGCTTTCACAGCACCATTGCGACTCGGTCCCTGAGGGAGTTTTTATGACACCGCGCACCTTTTAACAGTTATGATGGGTTTTCCCTAGGTGGACCTTCCCTATCCTTTAAAGAAAATGCATGTTGAGCAGTAGTTCTATCTTGGCATTTGTTGTGAAGTGATGTGGTGAAGTGAATTGGGAGAAATCTGTTCTGAAAAAATATTTTTTTACTTGCGATATTGAGTGTGAGTGATAGGAATCCTTACCGAGTTTTTTTTCTAAGGTTTACATCGGTGTTTTTTTCCTCAGCAATCCACACCTTATTCGAGGTAAGATATATTTCCATGTGTTTTTGCCTGGTGTTTGTCATTCGTGCTTTTTCGTCCCAGTTTTCTAACGTCCCTTGAACTATTTTTTACAAACTTTCTTCAATACCGATTTTTCGCCCCTACTTTCTGGTGTTATGTAGCCTATTGTTGTTGAACAATTTGTGGAATGGGTAGATACATTAATTTTCTGACCTTAGACAAGTTTTTCAGTCCCGATTGGATATGTCTTCCAATTTTATCACACGGCTTGATCTCCATAATGCATTGATGGGCATAAAGTTCAAATCACCAACTGAAAAAATGGAATATTTGGTGGATTTTCTTGTGCGAAGATTTGATTTAGGTCAATTTGATGACGCTATTAGAAGTCTTCGTGAATTTGTCAGAATAAGCTTTTTGTTGCCCTACTTGCAAAGGTGGAATAGAAGTTCTCGGAATAAAAAAACATTTTTAAAGCGAAATAACGCATGGCTCATGGAGACGATGAACTTTCCTGACACCGTGCGTCAGTATTTGACTAGCACTTCTGCTGAGACTAGTAAGTACCATTCGGTGAAAACCTATCTTTTTCATTGAACGACATAATATTTTTATTCTTCTGACAGAGGACTAGCAAGTAAGAATTTTGTTTTTCCAATCATTGATGACAGCATGTTCTGAGAATTACGGATAACTTGATATCAGATACCTAATTTCTGTAGACGTCGTAAATGGAAGATAAGGTGGCGTTAATTTCAATGTAATTTCATCATCATCTTATGGATCTCCTAAAATTGAGTCCGTAGCATTAAAAAAAATGGTGGTGAAAATGAGAGGGGGAGATATGATGGTGTTTTGATAAGGATAAAGGGTGTGAAAACGAAACATTTTAGGTAACGAGAAATCCATGAAACAGAGTTTGAGCATGTGTGAATGACCGGGATAATTAAAAGTATAAGATATCCATTAGGTTAAACTCATAACAAAATATCAGTTCCTTCAAAAGAGCTGGGTTCTCTTTCATTGCTTAGTACTTTCACGGAGTAAGGACGAGAAATGTCCTCCCACTTAGCATTAGGCTACAATGCGTTATTGTACGTTAGGGCAATGAGGGTGTGGAAAGGGAAATTCGGGAAAACCCTTGTCTGACCACAAATTTACCATTGAAGGCGCCTTGGGAGTGAGAAGAGAAAGAAGGTTTGACAAAGCCTTATTCTTCTTCCTCACAACCCTGGCTAATCCGCACTTCGAACCTTCTCACTTCGGTCGGGGACAGGAAATACGCCGCGGGACACCTTTCTTTCCTCGAAACCCCATGAAAGTACTGGGCAGGCATGTAGAACCCAGCTGCTTTGGAGTCGCACATCAAAATACCAAATCTTATCCCGGAGGTTTACCATGTTTATTTTGTAATATTTCGTACCTTAGCATCTAAACGCCCCGCTATTCATCTTATATGAAGTCACATACGCTTATGATTTGAGGAAACATGCCGTAAAGTAACCGAAGAAAAGCATATTCATCACAGTTAGGCATCACAGTCTACAAACACATGCGCTGGATATAGTATCCCTCCATGATAATAAATATATGACATTTGGTTATCATTGACAGCATGGATGTCTTGAGTAAGGCGAATACAGGACATTAAGGTCCTCAGAAATTCGTCAGTGCGGGGAGTCGGAGTTTCGAGGCCGCGCTGAGCCGAGCCGGGCCGCGAAACGCGATCGAAAATTGGAATTTTTTCTCAGGGTCGCAAACTTTTTCCGCAGATTTTTGCAGAATACTTTAAAATTATGTTTACTTAATACCCTGACAAAAAATCATGATATACGTTTTTCTAAAACCAGAGATAATGACTACTTTATGTTAACTTTTGCCTAACAAAATGTCCGCCATTTTATGACCTAATGACCAATACTGCTTTCAAAATATCTTCGATACAGAACCTTAGGAAATCCACAAAAGTGTTATTTGCTTGAAAAAGGCAAATTTGAGGAATTTAGGTGCAAACAACTTCAACCATCACACGCAATCGATATTACCGGGGTCCGCCGCGTGGAGCCGGACCGCGACGCGCGGTCGAAAATTCGAATTTTCTCTCAGGGCCGCAATCTTTTTCCCAAACATTTTGCAGACAAACGTTTAAATATGTTTTCTTAGTATTATTACGAAATATCTCGACATACATATTTCTTATAAAAAAGATAATGACTGCTTTAAGTGAAATTTTGCTTGAAAAAAGCTTCCGCCATTTTGATTCATTACAGCACACAAATATCAACAAAAATGTCTGAAACTTATGCAAAGTACAGGCAAGAAACTATAATGACAGATGAACATGTTAAACATTTCATGAAAATCCATCCACTGCTCTACCATCTGCGTAACTTTTTACATTTGCGAAGAAAAATGATAAATGGCGTGTTTTTCGAAATTTCGTCATGTTTAAGCCTCCGTAACTCCGTAACGGCTGAGACTTAATAAAAATGACTTGCTATTTCAAGATCAGCAACTATTTCCCCGTATTTGTGCCAAATTTCAATTGTGTACCTCAAAAAAAGCCATTTCGGACTTTTGTCCGGCGTTTTTCGATTTCCGACCACTGTGCGGCGCCTAGAAGCCATCCCTATTTGTTTTAAGGAGGCGTGCATGACGGCAGATTACAACGTTCCGTTTTCTATGTGGGAGTTGCGTTCTGCCATCCATGAATCACATGATACCTCTCCAGGACCAGACGAAATCCACAATGCCTTCCTTCGTAACCTCCCGGAATCCGCGTTGCTGGAAGTCCTGCGAACCTATAATCAACTATGGGTGGCAGGCACTTTTCCTTCATCCTGGCGGGAGAGTGTCATCATCCCCATACCCAAGCATGAGAAAGATAGGACTGACCCAAATTCTTACCGTCCGATCTCACTCACCAGCTGCTTATGCAAGCTCATGGAGAGAATGGTTAATCGGAGGCTCATTTGGTGGTTGGAACGCCGAAACCTTCTCTGCAATATTCAAAGTGGATTTAGAAGGGGACGCTCCACCTTGGACCACTTGGTGAGGATCGAAAATTATATCCAAGAAGCCTTCATCCTCCGCCAACGCGTGGTTGGGGTATTCTTCGACATAGAGAAGGCCTACGATCGGGTTTGGCGCAGAAAAATCTTACGCACTCTGCATGATTGGGGTTTTAGGGGTAACTTACCAACTTTTATTCAACATTTTTTAACAAACCGTATTTTTAAAGTAAGGACGGGGCAGTTCCTAACGCGTCCCTACCCTCTTGACAACGGAGTCCCCCAGGGGTCCGTCTTGAGCGTGACGCTTTTCGCTATTGCGATCAACGACGTAGCTAAATACATCCAGACGCCGATAATGGCCACTCTATTCGTTGATGACCTGGCGATATTCTGCACGTCATCTAGAGTGGCCAACATATCGAGATTGATCCAACTCACGTTAAACAAATTAGACCAATGGACCCATAGTAGCGGTTTTAGATTTTCAACGGAGAAAACCAAATGCGTTCACTTCCACCGTGTCAGAGGCGTCCACCTTCCTCCTACACTTCGTCTTAGCGGAAGAAATCTCCCATTTGTGGAGTCAATCCGTTTTCTGGGGCTAACATTGGATCAAAGACTCAACTGGCGAGATCACATCAATAATCTGAAGGCAAGTTGTTCTAAGTCTATAAATATTTTAAAGTTTTTGAATCACATATCGTGGAGAGCAGACCGTACCACTCTACTCCTACTATATCGCACATTGGTGCGGTCTAGAATAGACTACGGCTCCTTTGTTTATGCATCTGACCGCCCATCGTATCTACGAGCGTTAAATTCTTTGCACAACGCCGCGCTACGACTCTGCACTGGGGCCTTTCGAACCAGCCCAGTTCCAAGCATCCACTCTGACGCAGGAGAACCTCCCTTGTACTACCGTAGGACTTGGCTGCTTTGCAGTTACGTATCCAAAATTTTATCTATGACGAGTCACCCATGCTACGACATACTTTTTAAACCTCGGCTTTTAAATGTTTTTAATCGAAGGTCTAGGGCAACGAGACCTGTAAGTATTCGTTTTAAATGATTTTATTCTCGGATGTGATTTTAAACTACCAGACGTATACCCTGTTGCGTACTCAACTTACGCACCTTGGTTGACTCCCACTCCTACAGTTAATATGTCTTTACTATCTCGGCCAAAATCCTCCACTACTCCCTGGAATACCAACGTGAGTATTTTAAGTTTCGGTGGAACCACTCCAATTTAATCCCCATTTACACGGACGGATCGAAATGTAACTCTGCCTGTGCATGTGCAGCGTTCTCTCCTCTACATGGAGCCATTAAGGCGAAGCTGCATCCGCTGTGCAGCATTTATACGGCGGAACTCTTCGCAATTAAAATGGCTTTGGAAGCCTTGAGTGACGAAAATGGCTCGTTTGTCATATGCACCGACTCCCTTAGCTCCTTACAATCCATTTCTGGCTTCTTACCCATGCATCCAGTTGTTCAACACATTCATGCCACGCTGCTGACTCTCATGAACAAGGGAATAAGTGTTTGCTTTCTTTGGGTTCCGGGACATGCGGGGATACGTGGAAACGAAAAAGTAGATTTGTTGGCCAAGGAAGCTCTTACTAACGAAGAGATTAAATCAACGCTAGTTCCGTACGAAGACCTTAGAGGGTCACTAAAAAATGTTGTACTTTAACAGTGGAGGGAGTCGTGGAGGACTTTGAATAACAATAAACTGCGAAGCATCAAACATACAACGTCAGCTTGGCCTTCCTCTACCAGGATCAATCGAAGGGAGGAAGTAGTTATCACTCGTTTGAGGATAGGGCACTGCCCTCTGACTCATGCCTTTCTTTTTACCGAAGAGAAGCAAGCTCCTCAATGTGACGAGTGTAGGTGCCCTTTAAGCATCCGACATATCTTGACAGAGTGCGACAAATACCGTGATGCGCGGACACGGTTCAATCTGGATGGGGACCTAGAATCTATTCTAGGAGACCACCCCACCAATCTAAGTAGTACAATTTTGTTTCTCAAGGAAATAGGTCTTTTCAACAAAATTTAAAAGCTTCCCTCTATTTCATGTTAAAATTGCGTAGTAAATATCCATTTATAATGAGTGTTGAATCAAACGATTGAGTAGTGGTGCAAAATGACCTTGCCGTCGACGCACCCTTTATCTCAATTCTACTATTAGACTTTCCCCACACAACAATTGATTGCAATCCTTGCTGCATCTGCCGCTGACATCGATCCTGGAGAACAGTGTAGGTTGTAAAAGAAAACTTTGAGAACTTCACGCAGTGTTGGGAGTTTTTCCATTACCGGGCAAATGTTTGGACTCATTACCCACCAACCAACTCACCCACACTTGTCGCACTTCGCATAACCGGCGTACCCTTCGACTTCACGCTCATTCTGGCCACCGCCGAAACAGCCTCGACCTCGAAACACACGACAACACCTCACGTTCTCAGTTAGTGCAAAACACTAAACTCCTCGAGTAACTGATAGACTAAGCCGGGATACTTTTAACATAAACAGAGTGATGTTCCGAAAGCGCATAACTCGAATCTCAACGCGACACAGCGGGGCAATATGCACTCAGGGGACTTCCAGCAATTTATGAATACTTTATATGATGGATGCTTGGATCACTCCTTAAAATATAACAGTAAAGAGGCTTATTTGACGGCTCAAAGTTTTACCTGCTTATACTACTCCGTAGATAAATTGGATTAAACCGCTGACAGAAAGGATACAAACATTCGTTTAAAAGAGACATTGCAATGTTTCCACTGAATTTATTTTCACTCGACGCGTTTCGTTGTTACAACAACATTTACAAGTTTTACTTCCATCATATCGTGCCACATATCATACAAGATATAGGATACCAATAGTTTGGGAAAATAAAAGACTCTTCATCTTTGGCCCATGGCTGGCTAATGACATGGCTGGCCATTTGGCTAATGGCCCATGGCTGGCCCATTAGCTTGCAAATGTAGAAGGAATCAATTTATATCAGGTGCGGATTGATAAGCAAATGGGAAACATCGTGCTAACAAAATGGGCTTCAGACGGGATTAATATTAACGTTTTCCACAGGTTGATGTTTGCAATTGTGAACGGTGAGGTTATTTTCGGTAGTCATTGGAATTCCGTTCTAAAGATGATGCATGTGAGGAGCAACTACCGTTGAGATAGAATAGCTTGGCCGGGAGCGGAGTCGCGAGACGTAAGTAACTAAAACCAGCAAAATGTTATTTGGCAGTGAAACTTGCTAAGTATTGAAGGATATATATCAAAACAAAAGTTTCCCTTCCCTTGTTTAACTTGGGAACGACGTTCTAATGTTCAAATGTTCTTCGCTCACGCAAGTTTCCATTTCAGCTGCCAAACAAAAAATATTATAAATAAAGCAAATCATAAATTGAATTATGTAACAATTAGGACATGGAAAACCGTAGAAATATGTAATAAATTTAGCGTGAAATAAATAAAAAGGAATAAAAATATCCACACGAATAAAAAATGCTCTTTAAAAATACCCTCCTAAAATTATATAACAATATATATTACATAATAATAGCTGTTACTTCTAAAAGTTACGATTTTCGGTCATTCACGATAACTTTCCCCCTCAACCCTCCCCATAGTTACGTCACTGACCAGGACCATACTCAGAGGCTAAATAAAACTGAAAAAAACACTTCTTATCCTGATGCTCAGCCTAATATATTTAGAGCATTGATCTCATAAATTTCCATAGGTGTTTCTATATTTTCAGGATTAGGGATGTTGAGATCCTAAGCGTAGAAATCACCAGGGCCGCACACTGGGTGGTAGAAGGGGCAAATGGGGCAGACTGCCCCGGGCCAGGGGCCTTATATTAGTAAAATTTCAAACGCTATTTCTCTTCGTGGGAGGGGGGCTCACAGAGCCAAACTCTACCCCCGGCCAATATAAGTCTGGGGGCGGCCCTAGAGAACACAAATGCATATAAATATTTGAGTTAATTTTGCAGTGCTAAGGTTAATGATGATTAGACTACGCGATTTGGTGGGGCAAACATCGAATTGGTGGCAAGTAGCGAGACTGGTAGGCAGGCAGTTCAATAAATGCGCAAAGCATGCATAGGAATTGACCACGATCTGAAAACCTGAGTGCAAGAACCAGACGATGACCAATTTTTGCAAAAATGAGATTTCAAAAAACACATGAAGCTCCTCCCCCTTGACTAGAGGACATATTTTTTTGCAACTGTAAGCTCCAAATAAGTTCAGCAGAAATTGTCGAAACCCACCATCTACCGATTCTACCCTCCGAGTGACCATTATTATTTTCTATTTTTCTCAAAAATTCACCTTTAATTATTATCTGGTCCTTGAACTGTCTTTAATTATCTAATTACCTTAGGCTGCGTTCTTTGCTGCTGCCGACGCCAGGAGGAAAAGGAGACTAAGGAGGAGGTGACGGTCCTGGCTGAAGCAGTGATGGAGGGAGTTGTGGAGGGAGATGATCTCTATCTCGGGGACATAGAAGACGAAGGAGAGGAGGAGCTTCTACCTGTCCCCCACGATGGCAGCGGTGAGGGCTCGGGGTCCCATCACCACTTTCAGCCGCTGGTTGATCGGGGCCATGGGTCTTTCGAGCAGAGCCTGCTGGCTGGAGGTGACTTCTCAATGGATGACATCTTCCACGAGTGGTACCTCCAAGGCCTCTTTTAATACTAGTATTAAAGGAGGCCATGGGTACCTCAGTCAGCAAGCTGTGGAGTGAGTGAGAATGAACGGGGCCAGAGGAGGGTCACGGCCCTACTCTGACCTCGGGGGTGCGTGGTATAGGCCTGACCGGAACCGAAGGGAACCGGAAGGGGAATCCCCACGTTAAACAGGATAACGAGCCGAAAGCGCGGCCTCCTGGGCTCGGCATAGAATGCGCTGAAGAAACGGTGTAACACAACAATTGTTCAGCCCGAATAAAATTGAAATCAATCCATGTAAATTAATTACTCAAATAAAATATATTTTCGTCTGTGTCTTGCCTTTATTAATCCTTCGTCCTTCAATCTCGACGAGAGTAATTTAATGTCCATGAGTTTTAAATATTTTTTTATAATTCTCTGAGACTTTGGAGGAGGATCTATCCCCTAACTCTCCCCCCCTCCCCCATAGTTACGCCACTGTCATGAGACATCAATGCCTGATGGAGTCGAGGCACAACTGGATGGCAGAATGGAAAAGGAAGACCACGAATAGACTACGTGGAACAGATTTATAAGGACGTGAAATATAAGATATACGTACAGTGGCGGCTCGTGAGTCAAATGCTGGGGGGCGCACTCCTCCGAGGGGTCATAAATTTTTAATATTTTGTGTATTTTAGTGAGTTTTTTTAAGGCAATATAGATATTAAATTTTGTGATACCATATGTTCCGCTTTTTTTTCAACAAAAATATATAGTTTCCTAAGAAAGCTTGATTAATAAATACTAAATGTCGTAGACTCTCGGTCATACGGATCAGCTTATTCCGGACTCTCGATTGTACTGATCAATGATCTTGAAGAATAAAAATGGATTTGCTGCGATATTTTACCAATACCTACGAAAATACGAAACTTTGCGTTTTAGCGCTTACATTTTTCGCGCGGATATGCCCGCAATAGACTTCTTTTTCGTTTTTGCTATCATAATGCGTTATTTGTAAAATCTATACACTTTTTGCAATGATTTAGGTAGCAATGACACTTGTAACACCTGAGGAGGGAGGGGAGTGTCAATGACCTCCACTAGGCAAGAAACACTTCTAGAATGCGCGCGCTTTGTTATTGCAGATGTAACCTTAGATTGCTGTGTTGTCGTTGTTTCTTGAATACAGTATGATTTCAAATCACTAATCAAACATTTCTCACACATTTTTATCAAAATCTGAAATACCCTACTTACCTGCCTTTAGTTATGTTGCTTGCAGCTGAAGTCCATCCTTCTTTCCCTTTGTCCAGCAAAATGATTAATTACACGTTCGTTGAAATCAGCGCCGGGCAACAATGTTTTTCGATGGAACACATGCCAAGGGCACTAAGTGTATCTTCTTTTTAATCGTGCTTCTAGTAAATGTATTTATTCGTGTCATTGTTGAAAAATATTTTTCACTTTCTGCTTTTGTCATTTGTATGATCCCGATGATCTGGAGTAATTTAACTCATTCTGGGAAACTTTTAGGTTGTTGTCATAAATGGAATTAAGAAGCCGCAACGAACCGGTTGCCTTTGAAAAATTTCTTCTGCGGTACGTAACTAGAAGTTCTTGTTTCAGTTCCACTTTGTATAGCTTAAATAGTTTAGCTACGGTTTCAAGTTCACCACAGAATAGAACCTACTTTTTCCCTAAGTGAGGAGGTACTAATACTTGTAGCCTTTAAAAAAGAAAAGGACTCTTATGGTTGGGTTTTCTTAATAAACAAGGGGCGACACAAAATAGGCCAATGAAAAATACGACCAAGAAGAACAAGGTGCCTGGACACAGAATTGGGACAATTTTTTCCGTATTAAACTACACTATCAATGAAAACAAAAAGGAGCACTGTTGATGAATTCAAAATTGTCTTCTTGAATGTACACACAGAACTAAGAAACTTCTTAATCGGCAAGTATGCACAGTTAACTCCTCGAAAATGATGTCTGAACTCATTTCACTCCGTTCTTTCCGAGAGTCTTGCCATTACTATTAGGACGACTCAAGGGAGATAGAAGCCGTGGTCTACTAATTCTGATTCAGCTGAGGGACGAATTTAAGGTCAGCAAAGGCATTCAAGCAAATAAAAGACGTCACGGACCATCTCCTTGAGTCTAAGATTCATATGTGGTAAACACACGAAACTCCAACGGGTCGCACTTGGAATAACCGTGTCTTCGAAATCATTGATAAAATAGAAAATAAATTCTAGATCGTAAAAGAAGACGACTCTAAGCCACAGATGGGAGCTGTAAGGATCTCCACACTCACATAAACTCTTCGAAGCCACTTAAATCAGACCCAAGTGGACATTATCCGTCAGACAGCTACCGCTCTGCCGCTGAGGAATTAGGTGAACATGAACTGCGCTATAGGACAAGGACGGCTAGAAAAATGATGAAACTGTACACAAAAGGTGCATTGCACGCGGCACTTCTTGACATTGATTGAATGCCTCTATTTAAAGTCACATTTTACGGGGTAAATCATGCTCAATCCTCACCCTATCACACACGCACCTATTTCCTAAATTATAAATCAGTGGGGAATGGTACCTGATTTTTTCCAATACTGCAGGTCTTTTGATAAATTTATCTGAAGAATAGGTACCGCATTTCTAACCATCGGGAAGTTAGGACTACATTGTCAAGCCCTAAATGTTATAATATTGGTTTCCCAAAGGTTGTTGAAATTCGTAATCATAACAGAACTGTGGCAAGTACTCGAGAATAGTTTTCCTGCGTCAATACGGCCTTTAACTGGTTGGATTTTATGTGTTCCGGGATTCGAACACCCGAAAACGCAAGCATAATAGGATAATTTATTTTCTTTAGCAATACCTACCAGTAATTTAAAATTAAAATCGTATGACTACACCCAGAACAGTGACCATTCTGGTTCCGTAGGTCCCTATTCTATGGCAACACCAAGCAGGCGCCTGATTTTACGCCCGCCGCGCCGGCCGGCGCAACGATGCCAACACACTCGTCGCTCTGCGCATGTCCGGACGGCGTCCCAAGACTTCCATAAGGCACAATCTTAAGGCTGTTTTACACGGGGCTCGGAATGCGCAGGTTAGAGCTGCATTAATTTCTAAAATGGCGTGGAATTGCGCGAATGCATGAACGAAATTAGAATAGGGGCTATTTTACCGTCTCGCATCCACGCATTCTCGTATGTGTTCTAGCAATTCACCGCTTTACACGACGCAATTTTGATTACGCCTTCGCACGTACGTCAGATGGCACAATTGCGTGTACCGTGTAAAACGGCCTTTAGACGCGTCATAGCACCAGCAGCCCCCACCACTACCACAGCGTCCCACTTCTACAAATACGAACTTTTCGCGCTATTTTTTCGTGTTTTTCGTACACTCTAAATGCATGCGGTTGAAAAAAAACTTCGATTAATTAGATGTATAATTATAAATTAATGGATATTTATTTTTATCCTTTTTTAAATCTTTGGGAGGGGCGGCGTCCGAGAGTCCTTATGGGCAAGACGCCACTGGCGAGATATTGCGTGATCAACGAAAAATATATTTGGGACTTCTCATCACACAACAATCACACAACATCTACAAACAACAACAATTGTAGTGCGGGAAAAAGCATTAGAAGAAACAAAAAAAAAACAACTGACAACACCATACTTCTGACATATATGAACAGATTTTACATTTTCCACACCTATAATATGCATTATGGCCGTTGGATCTCGAAATAAAAGCTCGTGCAGGTGCATCACACACATAACTGTGTAATTCAATATGGTACAACTTAATCACTAAATACAATTCCACTGTCATGCAGTGCCTTGTACTCCACAAGAAATCGCTCAAGGTAGTGATTGGCAGAATATTTTTTCTCCGGTCCGTGATAGATACCAATCGGCATGGAGTATATGTCTTTGAAACCATGAAAAGCAACCAACATAGGCCAGATCCAAGCCACGTGCCATGGGAACTCCATCTATGTTGAAAATCAACTGGAGTTTTTTTTGTCCCCTTAATGCCGGGTAATTTGTCAGTGCTCTCTATTTGCCATGTTTAAACCCATGTGCACATACTTTCCACTTCCCATGTCAATAACAGGCACTTCCCGGGGGGATTTCAACAAAGTCCGTGCGTCTTTTGGAAAGGTACCAAGGCAAGGTTGGGATTTTAGAATTGTTAACGGAGAGTTAATTTTTTCATTGCTGTCTCCTGATGCACCCCAAACAGCTAACTCATCCAAAATATGTTCAGTCGTTCTGGCCTCTAATTCATCATCCCTGGACGACAAAGGGACATCATAATCTGGAGTGGGTATTGATGGCATATTGAGGAGAGAACTAAACCTCAGTTCCTCATGTTTGCTGGAGACGCTGTGAAATTGTCCTCGAGGCTCAATAGAACTTGAATTACTGAGCAATTGGGATGTATGATCACACTCCATTACAGATTGTAGCAAATTATCTTCAGTGGCAACTAGGTTAGTGGAAGAACTAACGATGGTACGAGCCATGCACACTAGGGCGGATCGGAAAAATCGATTTTTTTCAAATCCATCTGGCCCAATGAAAAAAAGTTGTGGGACCGATCAAAAATAAGGCCTGAAAAATTTGAGACCTCTAGGTGAACCCCTGACCCTCGCTCAAATGCAATTTAGGGGGGGAAGGTCGAAATTCGAAAAATATAGTATTTTATGGTAATTTCCTATAGATTTTGCCGAGTTACTGCCCTTCTAGGGCAAAAATTTCGTGTACTTTGACGTATCTGCCACCGTTTAGCCACAAAATGCCTAATATGAGTCCGCGCCCGCGAAGAAAATATTCCAACGCCCACGCAGCGTCGCGGATACAAGAGCCGCAGGCCGATCCCCTCCCCTCCCCGCTCGCTTCTACCCCTCCCACGCCTCCAATACAGCAAAATCCATCCCGCGTATGCTGCTAGGAGGTCATTTATCTTTGATAATATAAATCGGAAGATGGTAGAAGGTAATAAAGGAAGCTTAGTGAGACGACTTGTCCCTTATTAGGCGCCTCGTCGGGGTTAAACAAATCGATGTTACCAACTTTTAGAGAAGTGATGAAATATTTTTAGATCCGAGAACGCAGGAAAGGAGCCTACGGTCCATGAAAAGGCCTCTCGAGTGGCTATAAAGGTGTGCTAACTTCGGATATGCGCTCCAATTTCGGCTTTGTCCGACAGATGTGATTAAATGGATTTTGGGCGAAAGCCGCTCGCGTCCCCTCCCCGCAAGAGACTTCCACGCGCCAAATGCACCAAAATTCACACCAAGTGCGTCTTACTTCGTTAGTCTAAATATTTAATGTTTCAGTATCGTCTGTGGAGGAACAATCACGAAAGATTTTTTCAATTACCTGCTTTCCAATCTGTATTTCTTATGTCAGTGTCATTCCTCGTCTTTCGCTGTTGTCAACAAAGTTCTGGTGAATTTCTTCACGAATCTCTCGTCCGTATCTATAACAAAAAGAAATATTTAACTTCAAATTTGAAAGTTCATCAACAGATTTTTGAAAATCCACAGCGCTAAGGTCAGATGTAGCTGGAGGTACTGTGGTCTCTCTCCAATATGTCATCAGCGAGTAGTCCTTAAAGTTGATATTAAAGTCCAGCACTTTAAAAAATCTCGGATCGGCCGCCAAACGCATACTTGCAACAACGCAAATTCGGTCCTTAGATTGCCCTCCCAATGTTTATGTCGCAAATCTAAGTCAACTTAGTGCAATTAGCAAATAGACCTCTGTAAGGGATGAAATATGATTTGATGCTTTCCCGGCGAATGATGTGGGTAAAATCTTATCGGGATTCAACGAAATTTATCCTCGATGATGAGTCCCGAGTTGGAGCTTGAAACGTTTGCCATTATGGAAAAATTAACCCGGTGGGAATCCCGAGAAGAGTTTACTCACATAGCAAGAGATGTTAGAATTATGCTTGTAGCATAGGGATGATGCCTCCTTTTTGGGCGGTAATCACCATCGCATTAAAATTCTTTTTATTTTTGTGTATCTAATTTTCACTCGGAAAGGAATCGAGAATCGCAGATTTTATTACTTTTGCTAATCCTCCGACGGGGGAGGCAAACCCAAAAGTGGGACCCTGTTTCTTCAACTAACATCACACATTCCCCTCAAAACTTGGATTGGTAAGTGCTCTTGCCTTTTTTCATCAGACAAAAGTATAGTATTTCACTCCATAATCTTCCACATCTATTTTTCGCGATTAAATGAAAAGTGAAAAATTTCAAGCGCGCGAAAACGCGACGCTTAAGTATGAATGCCGGGAAATATCTCCGTACGTCGTATTTCTGGTTCCCCCTCCCGCCCGGTGAGGTGACCTTGAGGCGAGGCTTAGCGCTGATACGTCGGAGGATGCTAGCGGATAGCTGAGTACCTTGCTGGATGGTAGCGCTTGGCTTAAAAAGGTTTATTAATACCTTATCAAACGAAGAAAACTTTCCGAGCTTAGCCAGTTTTAATAGGTGATTATTAAGACATGTTTCCCTGAGCTCTGTGCCTCATGCATGCATTGGTAACCTCAGACGATGTATAACTCCTATCCTCTCGTGTAGAAACTAGGTCCCTGTGACGTCATGCGGAGTGGAATCGCATGGGCGCCAATCTGGCCTTTTTCAAATGAGGATAAAATTTGACCCTTGCCATTCGTCTAAACCGGTATTTCAAAAACCAAATAATTTGTGTATTATGAATACACTAATGGTGGGTAACGAATCGCAATCAATGCCTTTCGTTATCTTTGATGAAGGAAACTACCCTATTGTCACTGAAAATTATCGGATTTGTTTCCTGCAGTGCTTTTTGGTGCCATGAAACATTTTTCTTTTTGGTTTTTTGACCAAAGGCTACAGTGGAAGCTTTCTGTGGGATTTAAGATAGAGAAGAGTCCTCTGATTCGAAGGCTGTTCTCCACTCAAGCGGGCAACTATGGTGCTGTTTTGATAACGGCAATGGGGTGCTCTCATAAAATTAAAAAGGTAATTTTTTTAAAAGTTTAGATAAGTAAGTTAAAGTTATTAACGTATGCAAAATATGACTTCGTAAATCTCAATATTCTTGTTGCTAGAGAGCTTCAAAGTTCGCAAAAATTACTGAATTCTTTCGCGCTATAAAAACGCCCTGTGACGTCAGATTGCGAGTAAGCAGACTCGCTCCATGGCAATAACAAAACAGTAACGACGATAACAAACATCTACGACGATATTGATTCTTAACGTGAAGGGTGTGTGAAAAACAGATGTGAATAGTTTAAAAGTTTTTACGGTACTTGTATATCGCAATATTTGACTGCGACTTCATAAAGACGCATTCTGTAAACATTCTGAAGGTATATTAATCCATGCCCGCTTATTTCTTCTCCAGTAATGAAGAATTCTCGGTGCGGAGTTAAGAAGCCGTGAAATTGAAATGTAACATAAATGAAATCATAATCTCGTTCGCTAATAATCTAAACCTTGGTTTGTCTCTCATTAAACTACTGTCATTTTATTCATTGCTTTTAATGTGTAATTGGTGCAATATTGGAATATGTGAAGTTAATGTTTTGGAGAAATACAACGGATGGTTGGTGGTTCATTTTCCATTTCTAGAACTTATTTAACCGGGGAATTCTTATTTCTCTCAGCATAATATTGAAGTTAGTTCCGTTTCATCTGTATGATTTTTCGCTTAACGTATGATTACTTTGAATTCCTATTACGAATGATTTGAAAATGGTAATAACGGTAAATTTACAACTCTTTTCACTCTATATGCTTATTTTTTTCTTCCCATTGAAGTAAAGAATTTCAATGTCCTCTTGCATAATTTTCTATATCTTATATATTTTCAAAGCCCGGCGAGGAATGAAAACGAGCATAATTTCTATTTAAAAAGTGGCGGAACTAATTTTTTGAAGCAACTAATTCTTTTTTTTGCGTATTTTCCTCCCAGCCATATTAATGTAAGATTATTAAATTATTAAGTGTAAATATTGCGGAAGTAGAAAGGAAAACAGTGTTTTGAGAGCAATAGGAATTTAGTGGGGACACGGAATTAACTCGCACACCTTCCCATTTCATCACTTCATCATCTACATCTACATCTACATAATACCCCGCAAGCCGCCTAAAAGGCGTGTGGCAGGGGGTGTTAGGACACCAGCCGTTTACAGCTATTAAAAAAAAAAAAAAAAAAGTGCTCTAACGAGGTTGGGACAAGCGTTTATTAAAGTCCTTTATTGTTCGGGGGAATAACGAATTCTTATATCTATCCGTTCGGCTAAAAATCTCTCTTAATTTATCGCTTCTGTCGGACCTGGAAATATAGTGTGGCTCTAAGATTATGTTCTCTGTGTCGCTCTTAAATATATCCATTCTTAATTGTTCAAGCAATCTAAGCCTAGCGCGCAGCCTCCGAGTCTCCAACGGCTCCCAGCCTAATTCGCTTAACATCTGGGTAACACTGTCTGTACGCCCGTAGCGGTTTTTGACGAAACGCGCAGCCTTCCTTTGTATCTTATTCAGCTCGCGGATTAAGTCTTTCTGCACTGGATCCCATACACTCGCTGCATATTCAAGGTGCGGTCGGACGAGAGCGAAATAGCACCTTTATTTTACTTTCTCATCCGAAAATCTTCCCACAATACGCTTGACGAATCCTAATTTCTTCAGGGCTATGCCGCAAATATTCTTTATATGAGTTCCCCACGTGAGGTTCGAGGTTATCGTAACTCCCAGGTACTTCACTTCGTCTGTTGCCTTTATGTTAATGCCATCCACTGCATAAACATTGTTAGTGTTGGACGAATTCCGCAAAAAATGTACCGCCATGCATTTGCTCAGATTAAGTTCGAGTCCCCACTCTTGACTCCACAAATGAACGTTGTTTAAGTCCGATGATAGATTTCCATAGTTAGAGTGATCACTAATCATCAGGAAATTATAGCGTCTGAATACACGAATTTATCTTTTTTTAAATCTTAACATCATTATTTTCATTAATCGGCATTCAATTTAAAATTCGGCTAATAGTGATCGATAGAGGGTAACTTCAAAAACTAGCTATGGTAAGCAGTTACGCCCGCGGAAAGGCTAGAATTTGAAATGGCGCTGGAAGTTGGGTCTACAGTGACGTCAAGCCAATGGGAGCCCGAGTCGCGAATGAGGCAACCTTTTCTCTAAGAACCTTGGGAGGCGACAAATAATTCACAATAAGGGTATAATAGCGTACACTTACCTTTAAAAAGTTCCGGCGAAATCCGGCGGTGGAGTCCAGAAAATGCGTCACACAGAATGAACACGTGACTGCAGTAAAATTCACTCGCGAAAAACGAAGTGAAAATCTTGTCACGCCATCCCTCGGCCTATGATCCGATGGGACCGCCTACCATAAGCTAATACCCGGCAGCTCTCGGCAGGCTCCGATCTCTTGAGTCGTGGGCTAACCTCATAGGAATTTCTTTTTACGGGCGCCAGGCAACCAAAGTTGCCTTCCTATGGACAGCACTGAAGGGAGGGCTTCACACAATTGTCACACTTAACATGGCAATTAATTTATTGCACATTTGAACAAACATAAAGTTTCCTTTTAAAAAAATACCAATAAATTACAATGCAACATACATACAAGATACCATGAGAATATTGTCTTTTCTTCTGGTACCAAACTTGAAGATTTGAGACAGGAGAATGCTGGATCTCGGCTCATATCTGCCAAAAGGCAGCCGAATCTCAGCTACGCATATCCAGGAAATCACCTGAGTGGTGTCCACAGCCCCAGAGTACTTGCCCTGGAGAGAACAAGAGATAGGATCGACCCATGTCTCAGCAACCGGCCAGAAACCAGTTAATTGCACCCAATGCTGTGCACTTGCAATAATGAGGCTGATCCACTTACCGAAGAGCGTCGGGAGATACAGCTTGATATCCTTCGGGCGGTTTCTCTAAACATAGGCTGGACACTCATCTGAGTCGACCATCTGGTCTGTCTCCTCTCCTCTGTCTCTCTCTGTCTCCCTGTCCTCACACACGCATACGACTCGCTCGCCTCTCTCACCCAGACTCGCTTCCTGGCTGACGCATGGTTACCTGGGCTCTCCCGGCCAGCCCACCGACCTATCCAGGAGGGGAGGGGGGTTTGGTGGGAGGTGGATGTGTAGGTAGGGGTAGGATTATTTGGGAAGGGGAGGGGTGGTTGCCTGAACCATAACTCTGCACACCCAGCGAAGGGAATACAGGGAAATGGGTGAGTGAGTCACAATGGAACCGGCCGGTGAAGGCAAGCCCAGTGGAAATTTCAGGGTGAACGCTACAATCTCTCACCAATAATGTAAGTGAAATCACTCACGAAAAACGAATGTGATAATCACACACAGCAAATCACGAAAGTGAAAATGAAATTACAGATGACACGAGAAGGACGGCAACGATAAATGCAGATGGAAGTGGAATGAAATGGAAGGTGAAAAACACGAAGTTTGATGAAAGATAATGAACAACGAGAGGATGATAATATGATAATGAATAATGAGAGTTCTTATAAGAACTGATTGTATATTCTGTGAGCTATAACCACTACTGACCACCCGAAAACCGATGTACACCACGAAGACGTCTGAGCACGAAGGCAGCGGACAACAAAGTGACAATGCTATTAAGATGGCGGCGTGGGACATCAGGTTCCTATACCCATAGTGCCACAGTTCCTACCCATAATACCTAGGTTCTAGCTCCGTTATAACGGGCAGACGGAACCGTATTATCAGGGAAATTAATGCATCCTTAATAGGAATTCCACGCTGCAATTACATCTCGTTGTAAGCGTTCCGTAGACTGATCAGAATAATTCAAATGAAGCATATAATTTACCTAGATACAAATTGGTTATAGGTTATAACTATTGCAGATTACTCTAAAATATAACGAATGCGCTCATAAAATTCGTATGGGCTCCAAATATTTTACGTGAGATGACTGTGCTTGCGTGTGGCCTATCGTATCATATATCTTTCGAGAATGATGCAGTGAAAGTGACGAAGTAAGTATATTTCATGACATATGCTGAACATTTGCCCTAAATAAGTCGACAAAATATTTTTATGAACACATTTTTTACATATACCCTAGAAAATATGCTCAACATATTCCCTTGAACACATTTTGAGCATATTTCGATGAAAATATGCTCAACATATTTCTCTGGACACAAGTTGAGCTTATTTCAATGAAAATATGCTCTAAAGATTTCTCTGAGCACGAGTTGAGCGTATTTCGATGCAAATATGCTCTAAATATTTCTATGAGCACGAGTTGAGCTTATTTCGACGGAAATATGCTCAACACATCGTCGGAACATATGCTGGAAATATGTCGAGCATATGTTGAATAAATAGGTTTTAAACATCTGTTAAAAATATTTTCAGCATATGCTCATGTTGTGATCAAAACATATTTCCCTGAAATAATCTGAGCATATACTCAGCATTTCTTGTGCTACTAGGGAATGTTCACAAACAGTTTATTAAATGTGATAATAATAACGTCTCATTAGTCACCCACTGTTCACAAACAATGTGATAATAATAACGTCTGGTGACAGCCTTGATCAATTATAATAATAATTATTTAATCTCATTCAAGCAACTTTAAGACGAAGCGGATTTCACGGAATTAGCAAATGTGAAAGTATTTTTTTAAAAACATGGGAAATACGTCCATTTTAGTGCTACGACCTCTTTTTATCAAGACTTTATCGTCAGCTACCAGATTCCCAACGAAATGTTTGGACACTCGAAACTAAAGGCATTTCCAATAAATATCTAGCGACTCGTAAAGAACTGTCAGCGATAGATCCTTAAGGCCCTTATATTTAGAGTGATAATATTCGGGACAGAGTCACAAGGTATGAACTTATCACAGGAATTAAAGGGAATTTCGCAGCCGCTACACTCAAGTACACCGGCGCTGGGCGCCATATTGAATGTTTTACTTACTGATTAAGCAGCGATCACTCCCCCTGGACAAGGTGCGTATAATAGGTGCTTATTATACGCACCTTGCCTCTGGATGCACCCAGGGCGGAACTAGCGGAAAGTGGAAGTGTCCGATTATTATTTTAACAGAATCGCCGGGAGAAGTTTACGAACTTTCTCCTAATTTAAAGAGTTAATTGAAGGACGGAAAAATATTATATACGCAGAAATATATATTTACAATTGAAATAATAATTCATTAACATATACATGAATGTGTGTGAGTTCTTGAAGTCCTCATGAAGTGTGAGGTCTTCAAGATTGTTGACTAATGGTGATGACATACAGTAAAATTTATACATTTTCAAATTAAGTGTGGCTATACACACTCCGTAAAAGGGTAAAATTGGTGACGAATCCCGTGTTTAATGATGAATGGACACGCAAATATTTCTTTGGTTAAACGATAAAGCAGTGTGTTTAATGTATCATGAAACTATTTCCGTATTTAAGGAGTACAATTTGAGACAACATCACGAACCAAAGTATCATTAATTTTGCTGCAAACTTTCCGAGAAAGAATGGAAGAAAAAAGCTGCAGAGTGTTACGAAGCTGAAGAAGCCAAAACATTTTTTAAAAAGCAATTAACATTTCTGGACAGTGCCACCAAGGCCAGTTTCATGATAACCAGCAACCTCGTTAAACGCAGCAAACCTTTTTCGGATGGTTAGTTTTTTAAGCAGTGCATGGTAGATTGTGCAAGCGTGTTGTGTCCTGATGGGAGAACTTAATTTGAAAACGTTTCATTGTCAAGAAGGACTATAGTGCGCCGCATTGACGCAATCAGTGACGAACTCGCGGAACAGCTGAAGACCGCGAGCCAAGATTTTGTTTGGTTTTCGTTGGCACTGGATGAGAGCAGAGATAACGAAGACACTGCGCAGTTACTTTTTTTTATTCGTGGAATAATCAAATTTTGTCATCAGCGAGGAATTACTTGGCCTGGAATCAATGAAAATTACAACCACTGGTCAGGACTTGTTTGAGTGTGCTGTAAATTGTGTGGAGAAAAGTGGCTTTTAACGGAGTTAGGGCGGCAGGCATTAAAACAGATGGGGGCTGAGCTTTTACAGGAAAAGAATCTGGGAATGGTTAAGCTTTTAAAAGACAAGTGACGAGCTCAAGGCACAAACAGTGACGTCATGTCATTGCTGAGAATTTTGCATCAGGAAAGCCTCTGTAAAGCTGCACTAGACATAAAGCATGCAGTAGAGCCTGTTGTAAGTGTAATGAACACAATCAGAGCACGGACTCTCTACAATCGGCAGTTCAAATCACTGCTTGAGGATGTGGAGGCTGAATATGAAGATATGGTTGAGCCTGAGCAAAGTGATGAAGTTAAGTCTGGGATTTGCAAAATGAAATCCTTTTATTTCTAGATGTGAAGGGGGTTTCTTGTGATTTTCTTACTAGAATGGGAGTGGAGGTATGAGATGATGTTAGCCGGTGATGTGTTTTAGGAATTGAATGAACTTAATGTAACATTGCAGGGGAAGGGGATTTGTTTTCGCATTTCATGTGAAAACAAAACTAGGTATATTTGCAAGGCAAGCAGGTGCGGGAAAGTTTTGTAATTTCTATTTATTAGGAAAACAGAACGTGCCTGAAAGTGTTTCCGCTAGGATATGGAATAATTTGCAGAATTCAGAGAACGTAGGCAGTAATGACAATCTCAGCAAGCAACTTCACTCGTGATTTCAAAAAACTTATAAAAAATGTTATGGGGTACACTTGCCTCATTAAATTAATTATATAATTAATTAAATGTGCTACCAGCTAGAAATCTAACTAATATAAAATTAACTAATTAAATAAGTTGAATAGAAATACCAGTATTGTTTAATTTTTATGATACAATGTATACGTTTTCTGAAACTACATATGATGTTAACTGATGAATACAATCATTGTGAACGGTGCATCCCTCCGATAACCTCCCCTCATACAAAGTGGCCCTCGAGCCCAATAAATTGCCCACCCCTGACCTGGGCGCATTTCCTTTTCCTTCGTCAACCCCTAGTGGCCTAGCATCCCCCGCCTATTGACGTGGCTTCTGTAGTAACATGCATGGATGCAGACATATTGTCAACCACCGCGCAATTTTGTTTTCACAAGTCGCCAAGCGCGGAGGGATCCTAGTTCTCGGAAAGAAATCCGGACCGAAATTTATTTTCAATGTGCTGATTTTATAAAATTCTCAATTATGTACTTCTCAGCGTTATCCTTCGCGATTGCGAATATATACTCAGAATTGCGAATATTGAGAATGTACGAGTGGCGCCCTCATTGTACAACCACCGAATAAAATGCCCATTGAGCTTAAACCCTGATGAATCTTATGGAGGAGGGATAGGGTCTAATTGTAAGTGGCCTAAACAACTAGAAGATCTTCATTAAAGTTATTTATTTTTTGATTTGGGATTGGCGTCTGGAATGAACTCGGGCGATGTGCGTCGCTCGTCATGATTCATTTGTTTGACGTCCCATCTCAGCGTCATCCCATTCATTCGTCCGTCGACCTTAACCCCATTGCATCGCAACGATAACACGCACAGCCCTACTCGGAAAAATACAATCAAATATTACAAAGCGACTTATCTCTGGCTTTTATCGCCGCCGCGCACAAACTTTGAGAAATTCTCCGTCTGCACACACAGATGACGATAGTGAGGGACAGAAAACTCAAACGGAACCTTCGCCCTTTCACGAGCCACGGCCGCCCGCCTCTTGCTGTCAGACCAACCGCCTCTAGTCTTTATTTGCTAACACTTGTTGGCTTTGATATTGTATCGTAGAAATGCTAACTTTGATCTATTATCTGAGATGCAACCCAGGATTGATTTTTTTACTTAACATATCAATGTCAACATAGAGATTTCTGATATCCCGCTACTAGGGATGGGCAAAAATACCGGTATTCGGTAGTACCGAGAACTATTTTTTTCTACTCCGGTAGTACCGGCCGGTATTAAAGCGGTACTGCCGTATCGGTACGAAAAATACCAGTAATTGTAAAATGCCGGTACTTTGACAGCACTGCCATTTTCTTTTGTATCAATCCACTTACCACTAAAACAATTGCGTGTTGATAAAATTTCAAGCTAAGTTTAGCATGATTAATAGACAGAACTACAAAATCGGAATAATTAACGGATTCATGATCTGATTACACGATTACGATTTTCTCTCTATGAATGCAATATTCCATGCCCACTTTGAAGTATCGATGAGAAATTTAAAAAAAATCGAATCAAATACAACTTGTTCAGTATTTTTACGAGAATTGGAACTAGATATCAAGTCCGTATTTAATTGGTCAATTTGATAAAGGCCGGTAGATTTATTATTGCGGTTGCTTATTTCATTATATCATGCTATTATTATAATTTCTATATTAAATATATTATAATGTATTATAATTTCATAATTATCATTTCAAATTATATTACATTAATGGTAGTTACCTTGTGAGTTGGAGTTACAATGTTTGTACAACCATGGAAATGATAACTCTGAACCGAAGTGATATAATTATATTTATTATTGTTTTTTTTATTCCTTATTCATTCTGGTAACAAAAATCTGCTTATATCTTTAAATAACCTGTGTCGTTAAATGTTTTAATATTTATAATAACCATAATTTCATTTAATAAATATGTACACCGCAGTTGTTCCAAAATCTCTCTAGACCATGCGATCAAATTAATTAAGATATAACCTAAGTACGCCGTAGTTAAGTATTATGACTGCCTTGGAATTGCAAATAAGGGAATTATTATCGACAATAATGGAGATTCTCAAATACCCACGGCAGACTGCTGGTTATTTTTTGTTTCCCCTGGAATATTTCATAGGTCATTTCCCCATTTTCCGTCATGTCTAGCGAAATGTCAACATGACAATTTGAATCTGAAGATTCTGTGATGGAATGCATCATGATAAAAATCCTAGAGCGTGAAAGGTGACGGAAGAAAAGGAACATCGTTGTTTGCCCCTTCGTTACAAACTAACTTTAAACTTTATTGGGGTATTTCGCGGTGGTCATTGGCGGATCCGGGGAGGGAGGTGGAAGGCGGTAGCTGTGGGGGCGGTCACCTTCCCATCTCAAAGCTGAATTGTGCATGTGCCGATTGTGCAAAGCTCCTATGTCGGACAATAGCATCGAAATAGTATAAAACACTTCAAATGTTCATCTATCTGTACTTCAATGTGTTATTTTACATCCATTAGTTTAACCTCTGGGTGTTTTGGAGAAGGATATTCTAGAAAACCGATCTCTTGCAGAGGTAATTCCGGAGTCATGTCATGATCAGTCATCCGTAAAAATGACCCATTGCCGACCCTCTAAAAGTAAAATCCAATAGAAAACTTCCTTGAAGGAAATACCAACTTAAATTTTTGCATTAGCATAACATCAATAGTAATTATACCCAAAGGATTATCAGAGAAATGGAGCAGGAAGTGAGCAGTTAAATTCGCCTTTGGACATGAAGTGTGGCTCAAAATCCAATCCTCCACGCGTCAACACATATTTTATTTTCGCTGATAAAAGACGTCACAGGCGGACAAATTGGGACGGTCACGAATGGGAAACGGGAGCTGCTTTTCTCGCAGCGGTGAAATTGAATGAATCTACTCTACAATGGTGATGAAATGGCGCAGGTAGTAGTGGCGACTTAGATTGGAGGAGTTGGCTATTTCTAACGAGTTCCATGAACTCATGTCTTCTGCGTGAGGGGAGAAAGCCACATCAGCTGGAATTGGCTAATCATGATACCGATGAAGAAATCTATGAATCTCAGATCGGACCCTCAAATCCATGGGACTTTTTGCGCAAACATTCAATGTGTGGGGGGGGGGGGCGAATTTGTCCTAGTGTCTTCCTCCTCGAACCCACGGGGCTATTATTTATTTCCTAATTTGGGCTCGAATTCGAATATGACGTCACGTACTTAGCCATATAAAGGGTCAGTGGTGGGTGAGAGAGTGACGGGAGCGATTCCTTCGTTTGTATTCCATTTGCCTGCAGCAGTGAATGAATGTCTGAGTTGACACAGTGTCACACACTTGGAAACGGCGCGGCGTGGCTATTGGCACATCGGAAGAAAAACGCTCGTTTCCGCTTCCGTTCGCTTTCGCACCCATCTACGCGATTGGAATTTCAAAGCGGATGTATCGGTGGAAACCCTGTAAGAGTGTGTGAAATCGGAAGTACGACTTTGGACATAGAAATAGAACAACTTTCGGTAGCCTGAGGTAACTATGTATTTTTCGCGTCTCTGTAAACTAAAGTCATCGCGAAATTTTTATATAGCCTTCCTTTTGGCCGAATCATGTTCGTGCGGATAATTATTCTATTGGCAAGCCACGCCTGAAAAAACAAGAGGGTTAATTTATTATATCTCTTCTAATTTAAATATTGACTATCAAAATGTCCGATCTCCGCCGTATAAACTCAATGATCTTAATTTTCTGTTAGCATTTGACTTTACCAAAGTCAACAGGGGATCGGGTAGTGTGGCGGCTAGAGTGTTGGCTTCCCACCCGGTGGGCTCGGGTTCAAATCCCGGCGGTGGCAGAGAATTTTCAGAGACTGCCCGATCCCTGCTTGAATGTTGTGTGGAGGACATTTCAAGCACAACACTCCGTTGGGACGTTAAGCTGTGGTCCCCTTGGCGCCTTTCGTTATGAGCAGGCTAATGCCGACGCCAGGTTTCTCTCCACCCTTCCTTCCATACCCTTCCCTCATGGCGCAAATGACCTCAGTTGTCTGTCGCCTCCTCCAAATACCATACCGAAGTCAACGTTTTATGTTTTACGGAACATTGGTTGAAGTACGAGGAGATAAACATTGTGTACGTTTCTGATTTTTCTGCTGGAAGCTACTCCTGCAGAACTTGGCCTAAAAATGGAGAAACGTGTGTATTGTTTATAAATGGCATTTTTTTTTCAATTAATTAACCTCAAAAATTAGATTCCCATGGACAAAGAATTTTAAATTGTAATTAATTTCGATTGTAAAATTGATTTATTTCAATACCGTCGTCTTCTGTACATATCATTCTTAAGATGGGGATATGAACCTTTTTTTAGATAATAAATGATTCTCCTTGAAATCCATTCCTCAATCGAAGAATTTAATGAAGTAAGGAAAATTATTAACCTAATAAACTGTTTTAACTTATCCCACTGCATAATGTCCCCAACCAGGATATGAAAATACAAAGAATCTGTTTTTGATCAGGTTATATAAGTAGTATTTCTGAGAATATTTTTTCTGTGAACATTCTGACTGGTTTTTCAGATCATAAAGCCAATAGTATAGTAATGAACAGTGACTTAATCAACAAGTCATAGTCTTTGTGGACCTAAAAAGGGTGTTATAGTGATAGGCATTTGCGACTTTGAGGCCGTTTGCTGCAAAACGACAACTGTTAGGATATTTACCTTGCAGATTCTTTCGATACGAAAATGGAGGCTTTTCTAATTAAATATCGGTATTTTTAAATGATTACTTTTCCATAAAAATTATGTAATGTAAATAATTCTGACTCAGGCAAACGTATCTGGTTTAAACTTGAAATTAGGTATTCATCTCAGCTAACTTAAAAGAGAGTTATTTTCTCAATATAAGTGGTGCAGAAATGTAATGCTGGTGGATTATGCAGAATAAGTCAACCACAGATGTATGAGTTCTTAAACGACACTTTAAAAGTACGTCCCTCGATAGTCCTTATGTACCCGCGATTAAAACTGTATTTGCGAAGCATCTGGTCAAGGGAGGCGGGGTCATTCATGGTCCACACACTGCTGCATGAACAAGTGACAAAAGCAGAGCGATAATGGCGGCTCGTGGGAATGACCTAGTCGGTTGACGGGCCCTATGTTTAGGCGATAGGACTCGAACGCACCGATTAGCTCTCGGATTGACTTCGATTGGGTCGTGATTTCCTCATCATCGACTCCTCACCGCGTCCCAAACGGCTCCTGATGACACCGCCCTTGTGACTTCTAGGAAATGGACTTAATCATTAGGCTAGAGGGATATTGAAAGTCAGTGGTCACCAAGTGGGACGGTGTTTGCTTGAGGATGGCTTAATGAGACTCGATTTCCCTTTTACTATGCTTGGATGTGGCAGGCTCAGTGATTTCCAACTTCCGCTCTGTGCTTAGCGTAAACATTTCGACAGCGTTTGCACATAAATCCGCCCTTGCTGTCATTAAAGGCAAGCGACGGGCCATCTTCAATATTTAATCATATTTTAACCTATGATTTGTGGGTAATAAATTTGTTTCGATACTCTGAGCGCGCTTTACGCTAATTTTAGTGGTTATTGAGCGCAAATAATTGCCAAAGAAATGACTTCCCTCTACTAATTAAGAGGTAACGTAATTAGAATGGCTCTGCATCGAATCTCCCGCCTCCAATGCTTAGGTTTCTGTCGGACCCATGAACATAGTGAGGTTCAAAGGTGATGTGTTCGCTGGGGATGATAATGGGTGTCTTTTGGATACGAAGGAGGCGCCTCTGGTCTAGTTGAAATCAAGACAGCGGTGATGAACTAAAACCGAATTAAAATATCCCTCGTTTTCGTGGCCTGAATATTTATCTCTCCCATGTTGTGCTTGTGAATGCACCATTTGTGTGCGAGCGATTGATTTCTGGAAGGTGTCTCATATTCTGCGTTTGGTAGGATATTTATGCCTTCTAGTTTGACGACCCCAGGGATGGTTCGCCTTTCCTTTGACCGGAGCGACGGCAACAAATGGCCGCGATCCTTTATTCAGTGAACACATCTCCGAATGATTATCGCGAAAATGCAAGCACGACGCTCGTGAAAATGGCGTGAGTTGGGTTTGCAATCGGACGCTCTGCAAGTTGATGAGATACTGACAACTCTCCCATCGATCCCAGAGGCTACACTCTATACCTATGTATTGCCTGCGCATTGGTGAAACTCTTCCGTGATTTTGAAAAATTTATTTACCCTGCGGCTGCTGACAATCTAGAGAAAAATCCATGAGTCTCTCACTTCTCTCGAAGGATTCCATTTCTCATTATTACCTACGCGCTATTTATTAGCCTGCTCCGTCTGTTTGCCTGTTTCTTCGATGGAATCTTGTAATTGAATTTTAACCATTCCTCTTCCATATTGTGGATTGGCTTGATATTTTGCACTCTTGCTAGCTTTTGATTACATTGCAAATATTCAATAATCAGGCATTTGAAATTTTGTCCCATTGTGGTCTAATTAATTCACGAAATTTTCCTATGGGAAAATAGCTTTAAATTTCCTCAAAAGATTACGTTTGTGTCTTCTAGAACTTTCAACGCTGTAAGTTGTCGGACGAATCGAGTTCCATCCCTGTCTATTCTGAGCTTTTTTTCAAATTTATTATAATAAAAACCAGGGTGTAATACAGAGGTGATAACTGCAAAAAATCTGCCTAATTTTTCCATCTCCACTTAGTTATCTTCTGAAAAGTGCCGCAGGTGAATATTTTCAAATGTGCCACCGATGATGGAATCTGCAGAAAATCAATTCCTGCCGCAATTAGAAAAAAAACCAAATTGACGCAAATTGATAACTAGATGAAGATGGAAAAATTTGAATTTCTTTCGGATAATTTTTGGCAGAAATTTATTTAGCAGCCCTGCTTTAATCGATTAAATGATTCACCACAAAAAATGGAAAAAAAAAGGTTTGGATATTAATGAGTAATGCGTGCCAATCTCCAAGGCTTTCTCTTCTTCACTTTTTGCAAATAAACCTAATCAGCACCAATTCTACCTGTAATTAACTGCTTATTTTTTTACCTTTCGGTAAATTCTATTTCGTTTTTGGAAAAAACATGTTTTAGAAATATTTTTCGCTTTATTTTTATTATTGGTAACTTGGAGTGTTTGCGGCAGTCTCCAGCAAATTCCCTCTTCAATTCGCAATTCTCCCATCCATTCCATCTGAATGTATATCCTGCTCCCTTCCGTCCTCTCCCCAACATTCTACCCTCTCTCACCGTTTCCTCCGCCCGGCCCATCTCGCTGCATCCACCCATGCCTCCGCACCTCATCATGGGCTCGCATCCACTTCAACGTCTCCACTCTCATCTCGAACGCCTTCCGTGAAGCGCCATCCTCCAGATCGGACTCTATTGGGGTTTCGAATGCGCTTTCGAGGCCGGTGGTGGTGTCGCGTCGCCTTGGCATCCACCCGCGCTTGGGGGAGAGAGAGAGTACCTTTCTCCAGCCCACTCCACTCTCCCTCGCGTGCGCATTGCGATTCATCACGTCGGCGGCTAAAATAATCAATCAATAACAGAGAGTGAAAACTATCATACTAACGACTACTGTTACTATTGTACGTAACGGTCGATAGCCTTGCGCGACGTCAACATGTAGTGTACACAAATGACGATGCTTATTATGTTAGAGAAAGAGGGTGAAACACTGGCTCATCAACACATAAAAAATTCATTTCTTAAACTAATAGTAAGGTTGTGAATTCCTAAGCGCAGCCGGTGAGAACTTCTACAGTTTAGCTCCAGTCACTTGGAGTGACTTTGTTAAGGTAACTTTTTGGTGTCGTAGGCAGTGAGTGAAATTGGATCTTGCGACTATATTTTTAAGGTGGATGCGATCATGGTTTCCGGGCTGCCACCGCATTCTTTAGTGTCTGATGTATGGATGGCAAAAAAATTATATTCATCGATTAATCAATAATTTGATTAATCGAAAAGGTGATACTAATTATTCGAACAACTGGGCAAAATTAATCGATTATATAATAATCGATTAATATAACATATTAATATCCCTCTCCCTGTATCACTAGAATCCCCATTCCAAGAGTTCAGAAACAATATTTTTGACAGCATTTTTGTGGTCAGTCTGTTTCTTTTTTCATTAGCCGTCGTTCCAGCCTTTGAGAACAATCGCTCAGATTGTACAGAAGTAGTACCTACCTATAAGGTGGCAATGTTTTTGCTAAGTTCATAAAGCCTGGGATAAATGAACTTCATTTCTTCTCATTCTTGCATCATATTTTGCTTCAGTCCTAAAACTGGCGAATAAACATAAAACGCAACCTCATATTTAGGATGAGTTCTTGCATTGCTGTTCAACTTCTTTTTGTGAGCGAGAGCCTTGTGTGTTGCCGAGAAATCAAAGTCCTCAGCATCAGCTTCTAATGTATCTCCTGAACTTTCTGCAACACCAGTTTCGGAATCCGCTATTTCCGTTCTGATCTTTTATCTGAGGACCGACGCTATGGCTTGAGGATTGGAGAAATACATCTTCTTAAATCAGGGATCGAGAATAGTTGCCACAGCCGGCAGAAACACATTTTCAGCTTGGCCAAATCGTCGGTCAAATTCCGAAATCACTTTCTCTTTGAGAAATTTGGATACTGTTCCAGACTGGCAAACTACTTTCTGCAGTTGTTCATGCCCACAATGAATAAGAGAAATGATTTGGCTGACAGTATTATATTTTTCTCCACTCATTGGCGAGTCATTGCTTCTAAAGGTTGAAGAACTGCTAATATTTTACTGACATCTTGCCTTTCTTTGGAATATATTATATTAGGTGCATCATCGTAACTGAGTATTACCTGACTTATGTAAGATCTCATTTTGATGACTCTGTCAAGCATGTAGAAGGTAGAGTTCCGCCTTGTTTTTACATCAAGTAGAAGCTTCAGCATTTTTCCTTCTGGAATACCTGCATTACTATGAGACTTCCTCAGATCATCATTTGCTATAACATGGCGCCTTATCCACACTCCAATGTTTCTGCATTTCCCCACTAAATCCTTCACAACTGGCACATCAACAGCATTTTCAGATACCAAATTCAACGTGTGAGCAAAACAAGGTATATCCTTATGCTTCCCAAAGCAGTCTGTAATTGCTTTTACAATATTTGCACCATTATCGGTGACAAATGCTACTACTTTCTCTGGGTTGATATGAAATTCTGCCAGGGATTTTAAGAGAACTTCAGAAATATAGTTGGAAACGTGAGCTTCTGAAAGCTCAAACACACTAATTGTCCCACCAAATGCTTCGGTTCTATTTTTCATACCATGCACAGTGATTCCCAGCATGCTCTTCATTTGAATAGATGTGCAAATGTCAGTGGTTACAGTTATGTATTGCACGTCTTCCATCATCTGTACACATTTGCTTTTTCGGATTCATATATAACTTAATCGAGTGAGCTTTTACAGTGTACCTCTTCGGTACTTTGTATTGGGGAGCTACTCTTTTCATTCATTGTATAAATCCTCGACCTTCTACAAAAGTTAAGGGGAGATCAACTGACAAAAGTCAACTACAACCATTTTTACAATGACCTGGGTTAGTTTAAAAGTTTAAAAGAGGGCCCGGGTCGTGATACTTGTAGTTCCACCTCTTCATTTCGAACTTTGCTCTGAAGGTCATCAATCGAATCTTCCAGTTCTGAAACCATTCTCTGCGTTTAAAGAAAGCAAACAATTTTGATTAATGTGTATCGGTGTCCAATTTATGGTCGAGTGCTTCAATTACTGAGCCTGTTACAAAATAAGAATATAATAATTCACTGTGATCTTTCAATAACGTTTACATACTTATGTGCAGACAAACGAGCAATGTACTTAAAAATGTGTTAACAAAGTTTATAACTGAATGTCACTAGGAAAAAGACTACAATGGAGTATTTGCACGTTTTTGGTGAGGCCTGTTAAAAATACCAGTTTGGTTTAATTAAGCGAAATTCCAATTCCTACAGTCGTACGACCATGGGTGAATTTGTTATTAACAAATAAACATTCCAAAATCAATGTTGCGCTTAAAACACTCCGCCGCCATGTCAGACGGCCTGTGACGTCAATCCCCATACTCAACTGACTGCAGTTCCTCCGATCACCTGCGATTGATGGAATTCTCGTTTATTGTTGTTTACGAACACTGAGGTGAATCTTACGGAATAAACCATCTGTCCTACTATAAATTAGTGGTATATTTCGTACAATAATTCTTTAAGTTCGTAGCCATGAGCGAAGATAGATAGGCTTGTAGGACAAAATTCCGGAATGAATATTGTTTTGTTCCGATATGTGGGAGCACCCGTGTTTCTACACCGAACAAGATTTTTGTGGATGTTCCCGATAAGCCTGAACTACGACGGAAATGGTTATTGGCAGCCCGGAGGGATCTTAAGTCGATGCCATTATTACACACAAAAGAGTATATTATACCATTCAGAAAGAAGAGACTAATGCGTAATACTAAAACATATGTATGTTTGAGATGCAGTTATTCTTGTATACAAACGACCGTGTATTCATTGATGATATACATTGCATATTTTTTCACTTCGGATACTTACTTTCATTATGTATGCTTGATGACTATGGAAAAACATAATTAGCAACGTCAGTATTGTAAGCATTTATACTCGAAAAGCATGTATACACAATGTTGGAGTGGAAAAGGAAAATTTAAAAATTTTACAATGCAGTAAAGAATCGTAAAGAAAATAAAGTTACGGTAGATGTATGAATGGTACAAATTTGATGCATTGCAAACACCTACATGCGAGCAATTAGTACCATATGTTTGCAACTCCTAAAATGTTATAGTTGAGGAGACACAAAAACCTGCCTCGCTACATTTAAATTTTCAAATATTGACGGAATAAAAGTGCGGAAACACAGGGAAAACAGTTTATTAGAAGTGTTAATGTATAAAAAAACAATGCAATATTACCCTTACTTGTACATATTTATTGCTCATCATATCACAAATAGCACTACCACGCAACATTTCACGAGCTGTCTTTTTGATACTTATAATCAGTACATGCTGAATCAATTGTTTCAATGAAGAACTTGGCTCACAATAAATATAAAACACTATTATGTAACACTAATAAAGCATGATTATCGGTTTTCCAATCACTCTGCACACACTAAAAGAATTTGCACTCCTTGAAATTCGTAAGGATTCATCACATCTCACTTCCCACACATCACTAACGACTTAGAATCAGTTTACGTTATTTCACGTTAACATTGCGAAGACAATTAAATGAATAGGCTGAAACAAATTGCTAAACCAGTTATTGTAACATCAAAAAACTTCGAATTTCACTATCACCCCTACCGTAACCAAAATATGACGATATGACCAAAACAAAAACGAACCACAGCGCAACGAAATGCGTGAAATGTATACACTGGCGAAAGCTCACAATGGATTGGCAATATGTTCAATACGTAATAAAATCAAACAGAACTTAGAAGCGAACAAACGAATGAAAATTAATACGCGTTCGATGTATCCCTAAAGCACAACTAGTTCAAATATGATACATATCCCCTTCGCAATAGTCAGATACCTTTGATCAAAATGTATACGGTTGGTTGAACCAGCATGGAAGAAATAATTTCCTCGAAGATGCTACATTCACAACTCACTTCACTCTTTACTTCATCGTCTATATGCAATCGAGTTAGATACTTAAGTGTTGGATGAAACGGGTGCTTCACGAGTCTATTTTCTCCCAACTCGGGAGAAAACGAAGTTACAGACCTTACAAAAACGAAGATAGGCCCTAGGTATACACCGATCATGAATGAGTCTACGTCTGGGAGGTTATTTGAACAAGCCTTAACGAAACCAGGTTCCATTTTGCAAATTTTCTTGCAGAAAAATGAAGAAATATCACGTAAAATATAAGTTATTTATCAATGCTCTCGTCCGCTTGCAACTATACTATGGGAGGTGACGTCACGTAACGAATAGCCAATTACAGGTCGTTTTACCCTCCAGAATTTCGATGCTAAAACAAAGGTTATTAAAACTTAAATAATAAATTAATAACATAACACATGGAATTTTCATTAAACATATGTGAACTTTAAACATGTATGCACTAAATGGAAAGGGTTTCATGCTTATTCCTCACCCATGCAAACACTCCATTACCTGACACTGCTCTGAACCAGTTTTCTAATTCTCGCATTCCCTCTCTTTTGTGTTTCATTTTTAGATGCTGCAGCATATTAGAAGTATTTCCTTTACATTTTATTACTTTCTTACACTGAAGACACTGAACATCACTCTGAGTTTGTTTAAAAAAATGTTTCCATGCCTCGCTCTTTGGTGGCGGCATGATCCAATAGAAGGGATTACACTACCAAATATTTTGTCTGATTTATATAGCAATGGGTGTAAGAAAGGCTCTCACCTAATTTTACCATTGAGCGCAGAATAATTTCGCCCCTAGAGCAGTTTGAAGTTTCAACTTGAATTCCGCGCCAAAAACGTATTTCTCGGGCGACGCCATGTTGATGACGTGTGAACCTCATGATATCTGCATTGCTTGCATAAGGAGTGCATTGTCGTGTACGTTATTTCGAGTATAAGTAAATACTGGATAAAACGGAGAATTTTAAATGAGTGGGAGGAAACCTTATGTATGCCGAGATGTAAATTTACCTCTCGTTAAACGCCAGAAAAGTATTTTTTGTGGTGCCAAACGACCCAGACCGGGGAAGGCAGTGGTGCGACGCTGCACGGAGACTGCATATACCTTCAGAAATAGGCTGTTATAGAATGTGTGAGGGCCATTTTAATGTAAATCTCTTCTGCTTCTCAAAGAGATTTAGTTTCCATTACTCATTTTGTTGTCTTTGACCACACATCGCAAAAATTTCGTATGTGCTTAAATATATACGCCCTCAACGGGGAATTTTAATTTTTAATTGCAAATATATCATTCTGCTTCAATTTATGTTGGATATAATGATTATTTCGTGAGCATTTACTGCATATTTGCCCTGGTTTTCACTCTTTGTTTCTATCTTGCGCATTAAAAGCCAACCACTGCAACGGAAAGAGTCTTCGACGCTAACCTGGTGATGTGTCAAATAATACAAACTAATACATGATAATCTCAAATTTGTACTCCAGGAACACTGCGATATCGAATTACTCACAATAAACAGAATTAAGCACATTTGACTCCCGGTGCCGCCAGGTCTATAAATGGAAGAACAAATAGTAAATAATAAACACGAGTAACTTTGCAAATCGTAAAAAACAACAGAGAAGTCGGAGGCAAATACTTACTGAATGAATACTAGCAAATAGTTTGATCTATCATTAATCGAAAAAGAATAATTGACAAATAATAAATTATAATGTGTGACTCCTTTCGCTAGGCTTCAAACTATACGCTAATGCCAGGATTTTATCCACCATTTTACTCTTAATTTTAAAACTTCGCATCGGCAATAATAAAAGCATAATATCAAATACAGCGAAATTACGATTATAAAAAACCTGTTAATAAGTAGGAAAAGGAGCTGAAGAAGTTATGAGAGACAGTCCCGACCCCTCAATTTTCACTACCCGAGCTCAAAGCGTTTCTCACTAGGCCACCGCCGCGCCGCGGCGACCCGTCACATGACAAAAATCATAATATAATTACTTTAACCACTAAGGGTAAAAACCGGTACAAGTGTGCAGTAAATGCTCACGAAATAATCATTACACCCTACATAAATAGAAGCGGAATGATAAATTTGCAGTATAAAATAATTTGTCCCTTTGTGTGCATGTATATAATCACAAGCGGAATGTCAGCGGAGTGCAGTAGATAACTACGAAAGGAGTATAGGATACTAAATTTGCTTGAGAAGCAGAAGTGGTGCCACAAACTTTGTCCTAAAACTTTTGAAAGTGACTGTACGTGTAACTCTGATGTAAATATAAGTGAACTTACGGATATTTCCGTGTAAAAATCCCCATCTCTGAGTTACTCTTTCATTTTGATGACAATTGTTTACCATTTTTCGTACAACGAAACGGACCTGAACATTTATCAGGAACATAGGTGGACCAAAGCGAGACCTCTGATTTAAAAACTGCTGCTCCAACGAAATGTGAATGCTAATCCTAAAAGAAACGGAGAGAACCCCGAATTTCCTCCCTTCAGAGGGCAAGAAAACAGCTATAGCTATAGCACATTCGTTCATTTATTTCACAATTTACATCCGGAAACTAAAAACCAGTAATAAGTAAAGGATTTTATGATGGTAAGTGCACAAATTAAAAAATCCACGATAATTGCCGTGATTACTGTCTCTTTCAAAAGTGCAAACATTTCTTCGTAAGAAGTTTCATTTCAATGAAATGATTCTTTTTGAGACGAAAAATTGTCCAGAGTCCCTGTTAATAATGTCAGTACACTTCTGGTATCTGCCAGAACAAAATTAACGTTGTGTTTCGCCATGACGATAAACTTTTGGCCACTATTTCCAGGAACGCAGTGTGTTTACGGCTTCTTCAAGCATTACTCTCGCGACATTCATGAGGTTCATACGTCACGCGGCGTCAGCCAATAGAAATACGTTTCGCGCCGTGGGCGTGGCCGAAGCTCCTAGCGGACTTTCAAAGCTACACGGAAAAAAAAGATTTGATTAAAACTATCGAACTGGTGTGATAGGGAGTATTTTTGTTAAATATTCTTAAACTTTGATGTAAATTATTAAGCACTTGATTTATTTTACCAAACGCTAGCGTGAGCTCTTGATATATTTCATCAAACATTTTGGTATTGCATAATTTGGTCAATTGTACGGAAGAGTTTCGTAAAAATAACCGAATTAATTCAATACGATTCTGAGTTTGATAACTTTTATCGAAGTTATGATTAATTTTACGAAGGTGATTGCTTGTTTGGTAAAAATTATCAAACTCTACATTGCTATGCAAATTTGGTTTGATAAAATTTACCAAGTATTTCGTAATCTATCGAACGGTCTATCGTTCCTCTTATGTTTATACCAATACACATTTGCAGTTGAAAGATTCTTAAACAGGCCTTACATAAAAGATAAGTTGGTAGAAATGATTTTGTTTTCATTATTTGTGATGGCGATAACGTTTTAATTTTGTTTACGTTCATTTTTCTGCCTTTTTCCTGCTTTAAATTGCAATACTACCCGTTCGCTGGTGCATCAAAGACATTGATTGAATCGCATATTATCATAGATATTAAAGCTGTAAGGAGATGTTCGTGTCTTTCGACACATTAAAACTTTAATTAAAGGTATTCCTGAGGTATAATCATTCGCGATCATGTTTAATAACATGTGATAAAAGCCGTGATACTAGACCCAATCCATGCTAAGGATATCACCCAGCACGTTAAAGCCATCTCTATATCGATTTAATAAGCCTGCAAATAAAGTTTTCTTGCACATCTGCACTAGATATTCATATGGAGTAACTACGTAATGCAATTCTGTGCATCAAATACTCCTCTTAAGCATACAAAGGGAAACTGTAGTCACACCTTATTCACATTTCAAAACAAAGGGTAAATACTTACAATAATAATATATTAAAGCGTTTAAGTTAGCATTTATCATGACAACGGAATTAGACTAGTTGTTAGAGTCCGTTATTACCATGCGGAGGGCTCACGTTCAATGCTTCATGCCGGCTTGTCTCTCTATCGCTTTTTTTTGTATTTTTTTTTGCAGAAACTTACGCCAAACTCCTAATTTTATTATTTTCAATCATAATAGTGTTTTCTGGGTTATAAATCTTTCACATGTGCACGCTACGACGATTTTATTACCCTTTCGATTTTGATAGTTTTGTAGCCATTTCGGTAACAATTATACCAAATCAGTTTGATAGAATTTATCAAACTGGTTTGGTAATAATTAATGAATTTTTCAATGTGCCATATGAACCCAAAAGTTTGATAAATTTCATCAGAATTCGATAGTTCTAACTAAACTTTTTTTTCCGTGTACTTATCTCGGTTAAAAATCGACTTTGTGCTCTAAAATTTGGCGTGTGTGTTTTTCGATCATATCTTTTTGGTTTTAAATAAAGAAAACCAATTTTTAATTTTGAGTTTTCCCTCCTATTACATACACTAACTAGCGTGCTTCAAAACGATGTAATGCGGTAATGATTGCGCTCAGTCTAAGATTAAATACCTCTCAGTTATTATTCCTGTCAAAGTTCACTTCATTTATTTTGTGCTGCTGGCTCATTGCTAACAAATGAAGTACGTAATATGAAGCCATAATTTAAAAAAATTAATAATTAATTTATTCATCCCGATTCTTATTCCCGATTATTTCGATTAATTTTATCAAAGTCGATTAATCATTTAATTTATTAGTAACTTATCATCGTATAATCAATTGATTAATCGAAAGAGAAAAATTGATTATTTCTACCAAAGGATTAATCGTTGCCATCCCTAGTCTGATGACGACAGTTTCGCTGGCGATCCTGTCTGCTCCTTCTGGTCAGTTTGATTTTGCTCGCGCGATGAGGCTGTGTTGTGGTCATTCGAGCCTTCCATATTCGGGATTCAGATTCATTCTTTCAGTTAGGTTTGGCTGAATTTATGCGTGGGTGGGTTCCGTGGAGAAGTGGCCCGTCTCTCTCGAACGCAATCGAATCTCCCTTTTACACTCGCTCTCGACGCGAAGTATATCTCGTGCATCCTCAGCAAAAGTCTTCTTTCTAGGTGGCCCTCCGCTGTTCCTTGAGCCATTGTTTGATAAAGCGACATGTTTGGCGTATGTGGGAGCCTGGTGGGTGATGAGTGAATAGTCCCTGGTTCGCATCCCAGGTGACACCACAAAAAAATCCTCGGAAATGCGAGGTGAGCTAGGGAAAGAGTCTGGACCCCCTCTACCCTGGGTGTGCGGAATTTACACACCATAGGCTTAGTTCGGTGTGAGCTATACCCTCACCTATCCAAAGTAACCTTCGAGTTGAACCACTGAGTGCAGTGAAGGGCTTCATTTAATAATCCCGTGCATGTGTTTTGTCCGTCCGTCTTTTTTCCTCTCGGAGAATGTCACTTGTTTTTGCCAAGCTCCTTTATCTGGTGACCACGTCGTACTTCCCAAGTTGGAAATTACGAATGGAAAGCAGGGCTATCTATGGGAATTCTCGAATGCATCGACGGAAGGTCAGCATCAGCGTCTCCCTCGCATCCCATTTCCATTGCATTGACCCACAGCTGACCTTGGCGAGATGACTCCCACTGATATTTGGGCTTCTACTCGCAAGGCAGTGATTTCGTTCGCACGTTGCACGCGCTTGACACTTTGCTGCATTCCTTCAATGCCTTTCTCTTCGCTGCATCAGGGCTATTACAAAAACTCGCTAATCAAAATTCCTTGATTATTCCCTGACGGAAATCGTCATTCATTTCTTCTTTGCATATTTACGCGTCATTTCCCCATTCACCTATGATCCGAGTTTTTCCGGGGTGTGTGGAGTTCACATGCCTGTGCCTTTGTCCGGGCTGAACTCTGCTCTCACCTATTCAAAGAAACTTTCACTGACTGAAGTGAGGATTAGCCGCAACTGCTTTCAATCTCGTGTAAGCCTTCGTGTATGTGTTTTGGTCGACCGTCTCTTTCTTTTCGGAGAACGTCTAGTTGAAATTACATGTCGAAAACAAAGATAATATATATTTATTTATTCCACATTATGGTACATGAAATTAGAACAACTTACTCAAGCATGAGTTTTTACAAGGTGGAATATAGGCACCCCAATGAAAATGGATACAGTAGTAAGGACATTAGGAAGAGAATTGCGCTAGCAAAGGAGGCGTTCATGAACAGAAAGGAGCTTCTGAGAGGTTCGTTATGTAAGAATTCACAGAAAAGGTTAGTAATGAGTCTGATCTGGAGTGTAGTGCTTTACGGTGCAGAAACGTGGACACTTAGGAAGGAGGACGAGAGAAGACTGGAGGCATTTGAAATGTGGGTGTGGCGATGAATGGAGAAGGTGAAGTGGACGGAAAGGAGGAGGAACGACGAAGTGTGGGACATGGTGGGTGAGGACAGGCAGCTTTTAGATGAGGTACGAAGGAGGCAGAAGGTATGGATGGAGCCAGTACTTAGCGGGGAGGGGATGTTGAAACAGTATTAGAGGGTGGAATGTTAGGTAAATGAGGGAGAGGAAGGAAAAGAATAGGATTTTTAGATGGAATTAAAGGGAGTCGATCTTATTGTGATTTTAAGAGGGAAGTGTATAATGGAAGGGGAGGCTTCCGGAATTCTTATCAAGTAGGTACTCCATGGAAACCTACCTTAATCTTTGGAACACTTTATGATAATATAATATTCACACTGCCCTACTCTCTACTATAAAAAAGACCTACAGTGCTAAAGTATGCTACTCTCTACACAGCCGACTCGGCCGTATAATGGACTCCCGAGCGTTTCAGAGGGGTCCGGCACGATCGGATTGCCGGCCTAAGGTCCACGAAGGAGGCTCCGATGTCCGTGCAGAAACGACGCAACCTCTGGTTTATGCCTTCCACTCGGCTCCAAACCAGAGAACCACGATCGATCCTCGGAACAAGACTGCAAATCGCCAGCGACCCCCTCGACACCAATTATCCGTTTCACTTCGGAGTCCAATTCCCAGAAGGAATGCAGGATCTCCTGGGATCCACGGCTGATATACGTGAACCCTGAGAGTCTGGCAGGGAAATATATCGTGGATGAATTCTCCACGGGATTCCCACGAGGTGAGATGTTCAGTCAGAGCTCACGTTTCAATGGCTAACTCTGTATTTGTTCAATTGATTCAGGCGTGATAGAGTGGAAGTTTGACTATTGAAAGGAAATGTAATTGAATGCGTACGACGCATTAAATTATTGCGTAAAAGTGAAACTACCTTTCATTTGAATCTGCCATCGTCCTCCACGGAGTTGAGTGCTGGGTCAAGATTTGTCCAGGTATCTTTGTCTTCCGGCAGTGCGTAGGGTCGTTTCTGATTGGCCGTCGTCCATATTGTCGTTGTTGCTTTCTCGCGTCGTCATAATAATCTGGAGAACTGGTTTTCAAGCTTGGCTGATCGAGTATCCCGTATCGCGGTTGAAGTTTTTGTCTGCCAACCTCACCCCAACGGCCTCATTTGTCAACCGGTCCCAGCATCCCCTTGATCTGTAAAGACGTTTGGCTTCATCAAAAACGATTCGATGGTCCCGGCTGAGAGCGGGAGGCCTCCCAGGAATATCTCCACAGCATTAATGGCCAAAATCACGACATCAAGTTCAGGAAAAGAATGGCTGTGTGCCTTTCGTTCACATTTCTAATGCGCCGAAAGGAAGACGGGTCCCTGGGCCACCGGGCGTACCGTGATCCATACGACAATTGCAGTAAATGGAAACATATGTTTGAAACCGGTTTTTCGCTGGCCTTGGGCAATCATCTATGGGGAGGAGAACATCCAGTGAGGGCCATGGAATAATAGTGAAGGGTAGGGCTGCGAACTGATGGCCGTGATTTAATCGTCGAATTGCCAATTTGATGAATGCTCAAGGCAGTCGATGAAGATGGTTTCAGATAGATTCAGAAATAATTTTTCTAGTTACTTTAATGGTCTGCACCTGGCAAGGGGCTGCTAATCGAAGAGCACAAGACTTGAGACTATTGTGGGCAGTGGCACTGCATGGTAAAGAAGCGCGTATCATCGGAATACGTGATCAGGAAAGAGTAAAGGTATTCGAGAGTTGGAGCTGGAAATGAAGGAGGCTGAAGATGGAATGGGCAGATAAAAGGGTGAGGAGTTATAATTAAGAATACGAGAAGAAAGGACTCCATGAATGATTTCAAGCATGCGAAAAACAATGTGGATTGACCTCGTAGTTAGATACGTTGTGTGAGGAACGTAATGGAATGATAAACTGATGGAAAAGTCCCCCCAGAAACCAAGTACCTCCTATAGGACAGATCAGGAAGGATACGGGAAAGATGAACTTTAGTGTGAGAGGTAGAAGAGCTAACATGGTAGCAGTGGCGGCTTGCCCATAAGGACTCTCGGACGTCGCCCCTCCCAAATATTTGAAAAAGTAAAAAAATAAATATCCATTAATTTATAATTATACATCTAATTAATCAAAGTGTTTTTTCAGTCGCATACATCGAAAGTGTTGGAAAAACACGAAAAATAATAGCGCGAGAAGTTCGTATTTGTAGCCGTGGGGCGCTGGCCAGAACGTCCCAATCCATCCCCATGCAGTTATATGGAGAGTGGTAGTGGTGGGGGCCGCTGGTGCTATGACGCGTCTAACGTTGGGTCTTATGGAAGTCTTGGGACGTCGTCCGAGAATGCGCAGAGCGACGTGTGAGTTGACATTGCTGCGTAGGCCGGCGGGCGTATAATCTGGCGTCTACTTGGTGTTGCCACAGATAAGGGACGTACGGGATCAGAATGGTCACAGTACTGGCTGTAGTTATACGATTTTAATTTTTAATTACTGGTAGGTATTGCTACAGAAAATAAATTATCCCATTATGCTTGCGTTTTTTGGTGTTTGAATTCCGGAACACATAAAATCCAACCAGTTAAAGGCCGTATTTACGTAGCAAAACTATTCTCGAGTATTTGCCACAGTTCTGTTATGATTACGAATTTCAAGAACCTTGGGGAAACTAATATTATAATATTTAGCCCTTAACAATGTATTCATATCTTCCCGATGATTAGAAATGCGGAACCTATTTTTTAGATAAATTTATCAAAAGACCTGCAGTATTAGGAAAAATCAGTTAACATTCCCCACTGATTCATAATTTAAGAAATAGGTGCGTGCGTGATAGTGTGAAGGATTAAACATGATTTAACCCGTAAACGTGACTTTAAATAGTCATTCAATGAATGTCAAGAAGTTCCGCGTACAATGCACCTTTTGTGTGTAGGTTCATAATTTTTCCAGCCGTCCTTGTTGTATTAGTTCATGTTCACCTAATTCCTCAGCGGCAGAGCGGTAGCTGTCTGACGGAAAATGTCACTTGGGTCTGATTTAAGTGGCTTCGAAGAGTTCATATCAGTGCGGAGATCCTTACAGCTCCTTTCTGTGGTTCAGAGTCAACTTTTACGATCTAGAATTAATATTCTATTATATCATGGCAATGATTTCGAAGACATGGTTATTCCAAGGGCGACCCGTTTGCGTTTCGTATGTGTTTACCACATATGAATCTTAGACTCAAGGCGATGGTCCGTGACGTTTTTGTTTGCTTGAATGCCTTTGCTGACCTTAAATTCGTCCCTCAGCTGAATCAGCATTTGTGGACCAAGACTTCTATCTCCCTTGAGTCGTCCTTAATGTAACGGCAAGACCAGGCAAGACTCTCGGAAAGAACGGAGTGAAATGAGTTCAGACATCATTTTCGAGGAGTTAACTGTGCGTAATTGCCTATTAAGAAGTTTCTTAGTGCTGTGTGTACATTCAAGAAGACAATTTTGAATTAATCAACAGTGCTCGTTTATGTTTTAGGGAAATATAGGGAAAAATTGTCCCCAATTCTGTGTCCAGGCACCTTGTTCTTTTTGGTCGTATTTTTCGTCGGCCCATTTTGTGTCGTCCCTTGTTTATTAAGTCCCTTGTTTATTTATAGTCTAGTGCCCTTGCCATGTGTTCAATCGGAAAGAAATTGTTGTCCGGCGCTGATTTCAACGAACGTGTAATTGATCACTTGGTGGACAAAAGGAAAGAAGGATGGACTTCTGCAATATAACTAAAGGCATGTGAGTATTCCAGATTTTGTTAAAAATGTGTGAGAAATGTTTCATTATTGATTTGAAATCATACTGTATTCAAGAAGCAACCACAACACAGCAATCGAAGGTTATATCTGCAATAACAAAGCGCGCGCATTCTTGAAGTGTTTCTTGCCTAGTGGAGATCATTGACACTCCCCTCCCTCCTCAGGTGTTACAAGTGTCATTGCTACCTAAATCATTGCAAAAAGTGTATAGATTTTACAAATAACGCATTATGATAGCAAAAACGAAAAGAAGTCTATTGCGGGCATATCCGCGCGAAAAATGTAAGCGCTAAAACGCAAAGTTTCGTGTTTTCGTTTGTATTTGTAAAATATCGCAGCAAATATATTTTTATTCTTCAAGATCATTGATCAGTACAATCGAGAGTCCGGACTAAGCCGATCCGTATGACCGAGAGCCTACTGCATTTAGTATTTATTAATCAAGCTTTCTTAGGAAAACTGCGTATTTTTGTTGAAAAAAACGGAACGTATGGCATCACAAAATTTTATTCCTAGATTGCCGTAAAAACTTAATAAAATACGCGAAATATTAAAAAATTATGACCCCCCGGTGGAGTGCGCCCCCCCAGCATTTGACTCACGAGCCGCCACTGCATGGTAGAGATAGGGAGAAACGCCTAATAATCTTAGGATTGTGATACTATGAATGCTATTCCTTTAATTGTGTTGGGGAATGCGTGTGTTGGACGGCGCGGCGCGTGGGTTCTCCCTCGTTGGAGTGTTTTTGGGGACGTGCTTTCGTGTTCGTGGCCTCCGATGGCCATTGCTCCGCCCGACCAAGCAGGGTCAATCGTCGTTTGCTTCTCAGGCTTCCTCCCCACCCCCTCCTCCGTCAATTGACGTCACGGAGTGGCGCGTGCGTCACGGCCCGTGACTCGACTCACGCCGGCCACTCCGAGGGAAGAGGAGTCTTTGGTGGCACCCGACCTCCTGCACGTCTTCCTCCCAAGTTGATGGATCGCTGCACCCACCTATATTAGTTACTACCTATCTACTATGTCCGGTGTTATCGACGCTCTAAAGACAATATTTAGCAATAACATTAGCATATGAAGCACTTTGCGTGACATATTAGTAAGCATACGTCAATGGCGGCGAAGAAAATAGCGCGGATATTACCGAGCGAAATGAAACTAACGAGAAAATTTGCGTGAAACTTTGGATTGCTCATTATGGATCATGTTAATATTTATTTATGAGCTTTGCAACCGTGTTTTGCTAGTTCTGTCGTGAATTGTGGAGCAAGACAACTCGAAATGAAAATAATGTGGAATTGAGGAGTAAACTCTGGGAAAGCAATCGATGCGGCTGCTAAGAAACAGCAGCGCATCAACTCAATTTCAATGCGCTGTGTGAGCGGCAGTTTGCTGTCAATTGCTTCTGTTGTTAGCTGTAATAGTTCTGCAGAAGTGAAATAGATGGCGACCAGTCCACGCTATTTATTTTTTCTATTAAACCCCGAAGCTATGAAACTAATATTTCGTTAATCCTAATTTATATTTATTGCTATTTTTCTATTTTTCGGCTTTCAGAGAATACAAAATATCGAATCATTATCAGGGGGTCTATTCTGTAACTCGAAGCGCGGTAGCTTTCTGGCGAGAAGATAATTAAGCTACTAGCTCCCACATGTATTAATGTATTCTCTTACGTTGAAGCACCGGCGAAAGACCTAGAAGAAGCTACCGGTAGCTTATTAGGCTCCAACTCGTAGTCTCTATGGGCTATGAAGCTACTTCCGGAGCTTCAAACCCGAAGCGCGTTCGCGGGACCCCGCGCTTCAGCTAGCTACCATCAAAATACATAGGGAAATGCTATTTTTCTAGCTCCTCCAATGAATCAATGTGTTCATGGTCTCATTCTGCTTTCATTTGTGTGTCTTTGGCCTTATATACGCATTTAATTTCAGTGCCGGTAGTTAAGGCTGTGTGTTTGTTTTGAATTTTGAAAAAGTATAGCCGTGGATATTCCCGAAGTCCACGGAGGAGGTCATCAGAAAAATAATAATATATGGAAGTATAGAGAGATAATATAATAGTATAGAGATTAGGAACTAATTAGGTTGGTTTATCATTATGATGGTCAAGTTATAATGAATCACCCTCGCTCCGCGGTTGGCATGTAATACCGATTCATAAAACCATTCAAGTATTAATTTAGCCGTCGTGAGAATGGCACGAGAGTAGAGTTTTGTGTAAATATCGTTTGAAGCTCATTGAGAGCTTAAAATGATTGCTCTGGCCAATCTGATCGAAATGATGTAAATCTCAAAAAATACTTTTCTCCACCTTCCCATTGACTTTGTTGAAGACATTTACGAAATAATGCTGGAGTATACTTATCGAATGTACGTGTAATTGCGATATTCTTTCGCAGTGCAAGAAGGAACTATCTCTGCTCAGAAGCAGTTGGTCATCAAAATATTTGTATCAATCGTGTAGAAGCTTAAGGAGCGATGAGTGAAAAATTCTCGGGCATTAGAACAACAATGTCATTGCATTGGTTTTATGTGTTTGTAGTTTACTTGTATTTTCTCTTCACGATATTTACATGACCTAGTGGGTATGATTAACATTCGTGACATAAACTGCTACATTGATCTGAACTATTGAATTGATACTAGTGATGGGTCGATTCCAAAATTTTATCGATTCCGATCCCGATTCCGATTCTGACATTTCGATTCCGATTCTACCGATACCGATTCCATCGATTCTGAGGCCATAGGCTCCAAGAAAAATATCACTTAATTCCAGGCAACAAGAAAACCGCTTTAAAAATATTATTCTGTGAAAGAGTCAGTTCACAAAAGCATCTTTCATATCATCACTATGCAATTAAAATATAATAGCTAAATTTCAAAACAGAACATACCTGAGAAGTGTTGTTACATGATAGATATTACTTTAAAATATTAGAACTCATTTTTAAATTTATAATAAAAGTATCTCCTTTAATATCTATCTTTTATTGATAGTATCTTATCATTATCAATAATGTCTCACAAATTTAGTAGGTATCCTTTTAAAGAATAAATTTTTGCTCAGAAAGCAAAGTATCTTCACTCTGTCAGGATAAAGCCTGTTGCATTTTACTTCACATATTTTTCCTGCAGAACTAAATGTCTTTCACTGAACGCAGGGGATGGCGGTATGGCAAGAAACCTCTTCGCTAATACTTTCAGCCTTGGGTAGGAGATACAAGTCTTCCAGTATTTACCAGGGAAGGATTTAGTGGTGCATTCATCTCTGATAAATAAGCTTCCACTTCAGCTTCAACAGTGTTTGGCTCTGGTGACTTTGGGTACTTTTCCAAATGCATCACTAAATCTTGACCTATATACCTGTCACAGGCTCCCTAGTCTGCATTTGCTCCTTAGGAATATTATAGGGATTACCAAGTAGGACTTTTTGATCTCGAGTCGAGTTGAAAATTACTCGCGAGTATGGAGTCGAGTCGAGTATGATAATTTCTGAACCAGGCAATACAGCAATACATACTACAATATATTCTATTCCAAATTTCTATAATGAATGTCTAGCCTAGTAATGTAAGAAGGATAATATAATGAGGATCGTTGATGTCAGAAGTAGGAGATGAATGAAAATTAATGTGTCTTCAATAGTACCATAGGCACAGTTGAAATTAATTAACCCCAAGTAATATGTCGACCATTTAAGTCATATATGTATCAAAACTACAAGGGAGAGCCCTGAGTATAGTAATTTTCAAGCAAGCAGAAAAACCAATTATTCTACATGCTCAGCCTGCAGGTATTGACGTCTCCATGTTACAGTATTGCTGCCTGCAGAAAATTGCCTTTTGCTACACACTTGTGTGACTGGGCAAGTACTTTCCTACCAAAATTGCAAGATTTCGGAGACTTTGGAATTTTTATTAAAAATTATATCAACGATTTTTTTGGACCTTGAATCTTCATGGAATTCAAGTGAACGAAGCGAACAAACTATAGAACTAAACTTTAGTTTTGTAGAGCCAAAAAAATTCTATATTTCTCACGTCATTTAATCAACCTTAAAAATTCTTGTTTTTTTTTAAATTCAAGGAAGAAACTAAACGCTACAAATGAATATCACATCGGACGGACGCAGTAATAAAAAAGGCTAAAAGAGCCTTGTGGTGTGAAAACTCCCCCTTCCGCGCGACTCACCTCGGCGAAGGTGGAAAGGGAAAAAGGGTATCGGTTGTTGCCTTTCACGAAAACAGTTCATTTTTCTCTCTCTTAAGCATGCTGACTTAATCTCTTCACTTTACTTCAATACCCGAGCCATGTTTCTTAAGCGTGGGATGGTTCCGAAAAATATCCAATCCTTAGTATTTTCACTCGAATAATGCGCTAAATGGTCTAGTCGATCTATACATAATCCTTTTTAACATAATCAGTTTAGTGTTTTAAGACAATGAAGACGATTATCCATGCTTTAAATGACGATTTTCAAGACTAATGTTTTAAAAAACTTGAAAAATCGGTTGGCCTCAGTTACTCAGAGTTCCGCGGCGTGTAGCTCAGCCTTGACGCGCAATTGAAAAATCACTCTTATTTCCTTAGTCGCAAACTTTTTTCCAAGATTTCTACCTAGTTTTCTCAAGATACTCAAGATTTCTAATTATTATTCTTTATAAATCTCTAATTCATAATGTGATTCAAATTTTCCGAGCTATATTTTTCGTAAACGAAAGATAATGTCTACTTTATGTCAAATTTCACGTGAAAACGGGTCGGCCATTTTGCGTTGTAAAAGCAGTCAGATGAGAGCCAAAATCTTCAAAAGTCATTGGAAGCATAGGCAAAGCACCATGTCAAAGGAATATTGCGTTTTTTATTCCATAAAACTCACACCAACGCAAAACCACCTGGATAAATTCAAAGATTTTTTTAGGAAAAACGATATCTCGCGTGGCATTGAAAAATTGGCCATGTTTGGGCCACAGTATCTCACTAAAGGGTCGTATTTATGTAAAACGGCATATAAATCTATATCTGCTAATGATTTATGAGTATTTACGCTAATTTTCATGTTTCTATCTCCAAAAAGGTCATTTTGGACTTTATTCCAGCATTTTTCGATTTCGGACCAGTGTGCACCGGGTAGGAAGACGATCGGCCGCCGCGGCTGGCGTAAAGGTATTCGACGCCCACGTCGCCAACTATAGTGTATACAGCAAGCTGAAAATACCAGGCCAAGGCATTAGAATGACTTATCGGCTTTAAAAACTGCATTATTACATGAGTTTCATGATAGCGCTTCCTGTCGCCAGACTGCTGGACCTAATAGCCTCGAAAGCTCTGTAACCTTAACTATTCGACTCCACATTCGTAATACTACTAGAAACGCTCGAGTCGAGAACCAACTACTCGACTCCATTAGAATTTTCGAGTACTCGCACATCCCAAGATATGTGTTTTGTTATTACGATTACGTGGCGCGAAAATTCGAATGACTGTCGGAAACGCGGTCGTATATAAATTTGTGGTTTGAAGTACTGCTGGAATCGGAATCGATTTTTCACTTTGGCAAGTACTCGTTTTCGATTCCGGTTCTTGGTCGAGAATCGAGGAATCGAACCGACCCACAGTGGGCTGAAATCGAAAAAAGCTGGACAAAAGTCCAAAATGACGTTTTTTTAGATAGAGACTTCAAACTTGGCGTAAATACTTATAAATGATTACCAACTATAGATGTATGTGCCATTTTACATCAATACGATCCGTTACTGAGATACAGTGGCCCAAACATGACCAACTTTTTAAAAACACGCGCGGTCTCGTTTTTCTTCAGAAACCTTTGAATTTAAGCAGGTAGTGTTGCGTTGGCATGATTTTTATGGAATAAAAAACGCAATATTCCTTTTACTTGATGCTTTTTCTATACTTTCCATGAATTTTGAAGATTTTGGTTCTCATTTGACTGGTTTTACAACGCAAAATGGCGGACCCGTTTTTCACATGAAATTCGACATAAAGTAGGCATTAATATATAACTCGGGAAATTCACATCACGGTGTAAAGTAGAGATTTATTAAGAATACTAAGCAGAAATATTGGAAAAAAGTCTGCGACGAAGGAAATGAGAGCGATTTTTCGATCGCGAGTCAAGGCTGAGCTACACGCCGCGGGACCCTGAGGCTCGGTAACCGAGGTCGATGTTTCAAGTTTTTTGAAACTTTATACTTGAAAATCGTCATTTTAAGCACAAAACCTAGTCATTAATGGCCTAAAACACTATACTGATGACATTAGCAAGGATTATAGATCGACCGAATTGACCATTTAACGCGTTACTCGAGTGGAAATGCTTGGGATTGGATATTTGTCGGAACCATTCCACGTCTAAGAAAAATGCTTCGTGTATTGAAGTAGGGTTAAAAGATTGAAACAAATCAATAGGCAAAACGAACTTGACAATCACACTACTGAAGGACACGACACTAGGAGAACTAACACGGCACTTCTTCACCGATTTCAAAATAATACTGAAAGTTGAAACGTATTTTTGTAGAGAAAAGGGAAAAACACTGGGGGAAGAATCTGTTAAATACCTTCAAAGGCTGTGCGTCGTCATAAAGCGCCCCACGCGACCCACCTCGGCGAGGGTGGAAATGGAAAAGGGTAACGGTAGTTACATTTCGCAAAAACAGTTTGTTTTTTCAGTTGGCATGCTAAAGAGAGAGAAAAAACAAACTGTTTTTGCGAAATGTAACTACCGTTACCCTTTTCCATTTCCACCCTCGCCGAGGTGGGTCGCGTGGGGCGCTTTATGACGACGCACAGCCTTTGAAGGTATTTAACAGATTCTTCCCCCAGTGTTTTTCCCTTTTCTCTACAAAAATACGTTTCAACTTTCAGTATTATTTTGAAATCGGTGAAGAAGTGCCGTGTTAGTTCTCCTAGTGTCGTGTCCTTCAGTAGTGTGATTGTCAAGTTCGTTTTGCCTATTGATTTGTTTCAATCTTTTAACCCTACTTCAATACACGAAGCATTTTTCTTAGACGTGGAATGGTTCCGACAAATATCCAATCCCAAGCATTTCCACTCGAGTAACGCGTTAAATGGTCAATTCGGTCGATCTATAATCCTTGCTAATGTCATCAGTATAGTGTTTTAGGCCATTAATGACTAGGTTTTGTGCTTAAAATGACGATTTTCAAGTATAAAGTTTCAAAAAACTTGAAACATCGACCTCGGTTACCGAGCCTCAGGGTCCCGCGGCGTGTAGCTCAGCCTTGACTCGCGATCGAAAAATCGCTCTCATTTCCTTCGTCGCAGACTTTTTTCCAATATTTCTGCTTAGTATTCTTAATAAATCTCTACTTTACACCGTGATGTGAATTTCCCGAGTTATATATTAATGCCTACTTTATGTCGAATTTCATGTGAAAAACGGGTCCGCCATTTTGCGTTGTAAAACCAGTCAAATGAGAACCAAAATCTTCAAAATTCATGGAAAGTATAGAAAAAGCATCAAGTAAAAGGAATATTGCGTTTTTTATTCCATAAAAATCATGCCAACGCAACACTACCTGCTTAAATTCAAAGGTTTCTGAAGAAAAACGAGACCGCGCGTGTTTTTAAAAAGTTGGTCATGTTTGGGCCACTGTATCTCAGTAACGGATCGTATTGATGTAAAATGGCACATACATCTATAGTTGGTAATCATTTATAAGTATTTACGCCAAGTTTGAAGTCTCTATCTAAAAAAACGTCATTTTGGACTTTTGTCCAGCTTTTTTCGATTTCAGCCCACTGTGGGTCGGTTCGATTCCTCGATTCTCGACCAAGAACCGGAATCGAAAACGAGTACTTGCCAAAGTGAAAAATCGATTCCGATTCCAGCAGTACTTCAAACCACAAATTTATATACGACCGCGTTTCCGACAGTCATTCGAATTTTCGCGCCACGTAATCGTAATAACAAAACACATATCTTGGGATGTGCGAGTACTCGAAAATTCTAATGGAGTCGAGTAGTTGGTTCTCGACTCGAGCGTTTCTAGTAGTATTACGAATGTGGAGTCGAATAGTTAAGGTTACAGAGCTTTCGACGCTATTAGGTCCAGCAGTCTGGCGACAGGAAGCGCTATCATGAAACTCATGTAATAATGCAGTTTTTAAAGCCGATAAGTCATTCTAATGCCTTGGCCTGGTATTTTCAGCTTGCTGTATACACTATAGTTGGCGACGTGGGCGTCGAATACCTTTACGCCAGCCGCGGCGGCCGATCGTCTTCCTACCCGGTGCACACTGGTCCGAAATCGAAAAATGCTGGAATAAAGTCCAAAATGACCTTTTTGGAGATAGAAACATGAAAATTAGCGTAAATACTCATAAATCATTAGCAGATATAGATTTATATGCCGTTTTACATAAATACGACCCTTTAGTGAGATACTGTGGCCCAAACATGGCCAATTTTTCAATGCCACGCGAGATATCGTTTTTCCTAAAAAAATCTTTGAATTTATCCAGGTGGTTTTGCGTTGGTGTGAGTTTTATGGAATAAAAAACGCAATATTCCTTTGACATGGTGCTTTGCCTATGCTTCCAATGACTTTTGAAGATTTTGGCTCTCATCTGACTGCTTTTACAACGCAAAATGGCCGACCCGTTTTCACGTGAAATTTGACATAAAGTAGACATTATCTTTCGTTTACGAAAAATATAGCTCGGAAAATTTGAATCACATTATGAATTAGAGATTTATAAAGAATAATAATTAGAAATCTTGAGTATCTTGAGAAAACTAGGTAGAAATCTTGGAAAAAAGTTTGCGACTAAGGAAATAAGAGTGATTTTTCAATTGCGCGTCAAGGCTGAGCTACACGCCGCGGAACTCTGAGTAACTGAGGCCAACCGATTTTTCAAGTTTTTTAAAACATTAGTCTTGAAAATCGTCATTTAAAGCATGGATAATCGTCTTCATTGTCTTAAAACACTAAACTGATTATGTTAAAAAGGATTATGTATAGATCGACTAGACCATTTAGCGCATTATTCGAGTGAAAATACTAAGGATTGGATATTTTTCGGAACCATCCCACGCTTAAGAAACATGGCTCGGGTATTGAAGTAAAGTGAAGAGATTAAGTCAGCATGCTTAAGAGAGAGAAAAATGAACTGTTTTCGTGAAAGGCAACAACCGATACCCTTTTTCCCTTTCCACCTTCGCCGAGGTGAGTCGCGCGGAAGGGGGAGTTTTCACACCACAAGGCTCTTTTAGCCTTTTTTATTACTGCGTCCGTCCGATGTGATATTCATTTGTAGCGTTTAGTTTCTTCCTTGAATTTAAAAAAAAACAAGAATTTTTAAGGTTGATTAAATGACGTGAGAAATATAGAATTTTTTTGGCTCTACAAAACTAAAGTTTAGTTCTATAGTTTGTTCGCTTCGTTCACTTGAATTCCATGAAGATTCAAGGTCCAAAAAAATCGTTGATATAATTTTTAATAAAAATTCCAAAGTCTCCGAAATCTTGCAATTTTGGTAGGAAAGTACTTGCCCAGTCACACAAGTGTGTAGCAAAAGGCAATTTTCTGCAGGCAGCAATACTGTAACATGGAGACGTCAATACCTGCAGGCTGAGCATGTAGAATAATTGGTTTTTCTGCTTGCTTGAAAATTACTATACTCAGGGCTCTCCCTTGTAGTTTTGATACATATATGACTTAAATGGTCGACATATTACTTGGGGTTAATTAATTTCAACTGTGCCTATGGTACTATTGAAGACACATTAATTTTCATTCATCTCCTACTTCTGACATCAACGATCCTCATTATATTATCCTTCTTACATTACTAGGCTAGACATTCATTATAGAAATTTGGAATAGAATATATTGTAGTATGTATTGCTGTATTGCCTGGTTCAGAAATTATCATACTCGACTCGACTCCATACTCGCGAGTAATTTTCAACTCGACTCGAGATCAAAAAGTCCTACTTGGTAATCCCTATAATATTCCTAAGGAGCAAATGCAGACTAGGGAGCCTGTGACAGGTATATAGGTCAAGATTTAGTGATGCATTTGGAAAAGTACCCAAAGTCACCAGAGCCAAACACTGTTGAAGCTGAAGTGGAAGCTTATTTATCAGAGATGAATGCACCACTAAATCCTTCCCTGGTAAATACTGGAAGACTTGTATCTCCTACCCAAGGCTGAAAGTATTAGCGAAGAGGTTTCTTGCCATACCGCCATCCCCTGCGTTCAGTGAAAGACATTTAGTTCTGCAGGAAAAATATGTGAAGTAAAATGCAACAGGCTTTATCCTGACAGAGTGAAGATACTTTGCTTTCTGAGCAAAAATTTATTCTTTAAAAGGATACCTACTAAATTTGTGAGACATTATTGATAATGATAAGATACTATCAATAAAAGATAGATATTAAAGGAGATACTTTTATTATAAATTTAAAAATGAGTTCTAATATTTTAAAGTAATATCTATCATGTAACAACACTTCTCAGGTATGTTCTGTTTTGAAATTTAGCTATTATATTTTAATTGCATAGTGATGATATGAAAGATGCTTTTGTGAACTGACTCTTTCACAGAATAATATTTTTAAAGCGGTTTTCTTGTTGCCTGGAATTAAGTGATATTTTTCTTGGAGCCTATGGCCTCAGAATCGATGGAATCGGTATCGGTAGAATCGGAATCGAAATGTCAGAATCGGAATCGGGATCGGAATCGATAAAATTTTGGAATCGACCCATCACTAGTATCAATTCAATAGTTCAGATCAATGTAGCAGTTTATGTCACGAATGTTAATCATACCCACTAGGTCATGTAAATATCGTGAAGAGAAAATACAAGTAAACTACAAACACATAAAACCAATGCAATGACATTGTTGTTCTAATGCCCGAGAATTTTTCACTCATCGCTCCTTAAGCTTCTACACGATTGATACAAATATTTTGATGACCAACTGCTTCTGAGCAGAGATAGTTCCTTCTTGCACTGCGAAAGAATATCGCAATTACACGTACATTCGATAAGTATACTCCAGCATTATTTCGTAAATGTCTTCAACAAAGTCAATGGGAAGGTGGAGAAAAGTATTTTTGAGATTTACATCATTTCGATCAGATTGGCCAGAGCAATCATTTTAAGCTCTCAATGAGCTTCAAACGATATTTACACAAAACTCTACTCTCGTGCCATTCTCACGACGGCTAAATTAATACTTGAATGGTTTTATGAATCGGTATTACATGCCAACCGCGGAGCGAGGGTGATTCATTATAACTTGACCATCATAATGATAAACCAACCTAATTAGTTCCTAATCTCTATACTATTATATTATCTCTCTATACTTCCATATATTATTATTTTTCTGATGACCTCCTCCGTGGACTTCGGGAATATCCACGGCTATACTTTTTCAAAATTCAAAACAAACACACAGCCTTAACTACCGGCACTGAAATTAAATGCGTATATAAGGCCAAAGACACACAAATGAAAGCAGAATGAGACCATGAACACATTGATTCATTGGAGGAGCTAGAAAAATAGCATTTCCCTATGTATTTTGATGGTAGCTAGCTGAAGCGCGGGGTCCCGCGAACGCGCTTCGTGGTGCCTCATTTGAAGCTCCGGAAGTAGCTTCATAGCCCATAGAGACTACGAGTTGGAGCCTAATAAGCTACCGGTAGCTTCTTCTAGGTTTGATTTTTGCAAGGTGAAAAGTAGTCGCTTACTAACTTACGTTTCTTACGTCGTAGGTCCCTATATGCTGCATACCAAATGTGATGAAAACTACAAAGTTATTTTGCGTGAAAAAATAATTAACTTAAATCAATTCTGAAGCGAGTTACAAGGTTTTAATCTTAAGAAAAAATATTACGGCGCCGCTGGGCCGGGCTTCTTGCTTTTCCTTGCGCGCAGAGGGAAAATTCTCGGGCGGGAAAGGAGTTTTTTGTCAATGCATACTATGAAATGTATTAATCTATTCGTTTGATATCCTAAACAGAGAATACTCATACGTCGTAACAGCAGTGTTTTTATCGGAATACATTGATACACGAAAGTAAGCAAGCGGCTTGGAAATAAGACGCTTTCGCCACGGGTGTTTCGGTCCCATCGCGGAAACCAAGAAAGAGAATATCTCATAATCTGTGCGATACACTACCACATCCAGTGCACCCCTTTTAAAAAAGGGGGCTTGGGTTTTTTCTGAGTTCCTTTCATAGGGTACCATAAAACCTGCACCAGAAACGACCCAAGCCGAAGGGGTCGTGGGAAGAATTTACGAAGGCGTTCAGTTTGTCGTTGCATTTTTTGGAGTGAACAAGTGTTGTGTGGTCTGCTGAATTTAAGAATTGTGAAGTGTGTTTTACACTTATCTCTGCTGTAACACACCCAATCAATATGTCAGATACAAAGAAGAGGAGAAAAGGTGAGAAGCTTATAAGCCGCGAAAGACAGTTGGTGCTCAGTCTTATCGTACTCTAGGAAATCTCTCAGCATTTGTGAGGCCTGCCGAGAAACTTCGAAGGCTACTGGATGCTCGGAGTCTACTGTTTACAGAGTGAGAAAGGAAAGCTCCCGTGGTCCATTGGTAACTCCTTCAAAAACTAAAGAAATTAGACAGCCTTACAAAAATTCGAGAGCAGTGATTTTCGACGATTTTGTCCGATCGGGAATTAGAAGGAAGGTACATGAATCCTTCGTGAAAATATTCCTCCGACTTAAAAATCCATCTTAAACTCGGTATATATGGATAGTATTCTCCCAGATTACAAAAGGACAACACTATATCGTCTTCTTTTGGACATCGGCTTCGTGTACGAACGCAGGGGGAAAAGAATCATCCTCATCGAAAGGGATGATATTATTCGTTGGTGGCACAATTAATTATTATTTAAGGCAGCTATAAAAATATCTTCGCGAACTTAGGACGTGTGTATTCACAGGCGAAAGTTGGAATAATGTTGGACAAATAGTGAACATTAGTTTGCGAAACAAACAATTAGAAAATCCGCGTCAAGCTTTCCTTGCTGGACTAAATACTGGGCTTGGCCCCCACTTCCCGAGGAGGATGATTTGCAATTATACACGCAGGAACGGAAAATGGGTTCATAAAAGGAGCATCGCATGTGTTTCTGTACAAAAAGAACTCAATGGATGAGTATGAAGAAGTGGGTGGCGAGTGTTACCAGAGATGGTTTGAGCACTCCCTTCTTGCAAACTTACCCGAAGGATCAATTATAGTGGTAGATAATGCCTCTTATTACTCAAGGAAATTGGAATCCTTGCCTACTACAAGGTGGAGGAAAGAGAATATTAAGGAAATTAGCTTTGAAGATGTCAGCTTGAAAAGAGATCTTTAATTTACAATAAACCAAGTACGGGAAATTTTTGAAAAATTAAAGATTGATGATGTCTTATACAACATCGCCTTTCATGTAATACTAGCCAGAGCCAAAAAATATTGCATAATAAGGAAGGAATATAAATTTTGTCTCATTCAGGAGTGGCAATAATTTTAATTATCCTTCAATTTATTGTTATTTTTTACATTACAGATAATTCATTATTCAGCTTGTGCATTGAATAAGTACGTACATGAAATAACAAAAGACTTTTCCTTTTATATTGCAGCAAAGGTATTTTAGTTACGGTAAAAAATTCCTTAATTTACGTCGTCTTTCGTGCGATCCCTAACTCCTTTTTGAGCTAAACCATTTTGGCGCTCTGTAATGTGTGGTTGCATACGCTGTTAGGATGCCTGCCGGCGGAGCGGAAGCTTGGCAACACTGTTATCCATAAGGCCCGTACTGTCAACTAAATGTGGAACGCTCTATAGCTAGTTCGAAGCTACCAGAACGGGAGCTTCGAGTTAGAGAATAGACCCCCAGTACCGCGGAATGACTGAGAAGCGAAGAACTTAGCATAATTATTCTCAAGTAAATTTAGCATAATTTTTCCGATTTATTTTTTCCTGTTCCCTCACTTTAACTATATATGTATGAGGTTAAAGTTGAACGAATTTAGGGAAAAGATACCACCCTCGATTGTTTCTGAAAATTACGAACTTCAGCCTCTTGCAGTAATTTAATGAACGGTATTATTGGCTAAACTCTTATACCATGATAATGAGTAAGTACTTCTTTCTCTTCCATTTGGAAGGTTTTAAAGGATTTTATGTTATTACTAGTCATAGAAATATAATAAATGACGGAGCACGATTTCACCAAATTTTTTTCCTTAAACGTAGAGGAAAAGTAGGTACTTCCCCGACTTCCGCCAAGTGATTTATACCATGCCTCTTAATGAACCTTTTACATTGTGAATGAAAAGTAAAATCTTGCTCATACTTGCTACTCCGACATCGCTTTCTCGAGCGTGCGGTCGACTCCGGTTCTGGACGGCGCGGCGCCAGCGCAGTGTGCTGAAATCGAACACAAGCTGAACAAAACCTCGAAATCGATTTTTTTGAGTGTGGAATTTGAAATTTTGCTCAGTTTTTGTCAATACAAGAGTACAATGTCAATATAATTTTTACGCAAACCGTTTTTCATAGGTAACCTTTTTTTTTTTTAAATTGACCTCGAAGTTGGACAAATTTCGCAAGAATTTCCCGCATTGATTTTTTTTCGAAATTCAGCACGTTAAAACTAATGCCACACCATCTGTAGTAATTCAGTTGAAACAAAAATTTACAATATTATGATGCGGTTTATTATTGTTAATTCTTGGCATCTTTAACGACTTACTTACTTGTAATATTTATAGCCGATGCGGTACAAAATGGCGGACCCTGTTTTTCGTCGAAATTTTGTGTTCATGTAGGATTATAAAAAAGTATCATCGTGTTACCTCGAGATATTTACACCACATGCCAAACAAGCAGCAAAACCTGTATAGTATGATACCTAAGGAAGAATGCGACCACCTGCGACGCCGAAATTAAGATCGATTTTTCGAACGTGCGGCACAGTTCGCAGCTCGCTGTTGGCCACGGGGAATATCGTGCTCTACAGATGTTGGACCCTCAATCTTTTAGAGCAGATTAATTGTATAAAAGATATAATATCTTAGTGTCACATTTTATTTCCATTTCATACAACCTAATTTCTTCGCTGTCTTGCGATATTTATCGCCGATACGATGGACCCTGTTTTCTGTCGAAATTTTGTGTTCATGTAGGATTATAAAAAAAGGATCTCCGAGTTATCTCGAGATATTTACACCACATATACAGTAAAACCTGTAGAGTATGATACCTAAAGGAGAATTGCGACCACCTGCGACGCCGAAATTAAGATCGATTTTTCGAACGTGCGGCACAGTTCGCAGCTCGCTGTTGGCAGCGGGGAATTACGCGCTCGACGGACGTTGGAAAGTGAATCTTATAGCAAGTGAATTTTGTAAAAGATATAAGTAATGTATTTTGTGTAAATTCTGCCCTAAAAAAATCGATTGTATTCGCGGGCACTTCAAGAGGTATGCTGAAAGACTTCCTTGTGGCATATCAGTGTCTACACGTTGGCTGTCTTCATACGGAAGCGACTCCATGATGGAACACATCCCGTGATTCATGCTGTCCCTTGGGTTACATTTTAATATTTTTTTCAAAAATATCCGTCGCCGCGTGGCGAGGAGTGCGCAGCGCCCTCTATTGATTAATTCTCGATACTTTCGTTTTTGCTTGCAATCGCAATGACAGTTATGATTTCTGTATATTATACGATCACAGATGTACAGCTATGATTATAACTAATTTCTCCCTGAATTTCGGATCGCTCTACTTTCAGTGATGCGACTTTGGTACACGAATTTACATCTATATTTGCATAACAACCAGCGAGCTCCCTCTGCAGTGTTCGGGTGACCAATCACCAGCGTTCGCTAAGGTTCTCCTCGTGCAGACTACATGGTCGTAAAAATATACAATAATAAAAATTACAGGTGCGCATTGGTGCGGGTGATATCAGGTTGCGTGCAACCGTAGGCCTTTAAAACTAGTACATTCAAAGGGAAAGCCAAATCTTGTCTACGCTCAGTAATTAATATAAGTCTTTCCAGGCAAGATTAGAATCAGGCAAAGGATTTATAGGAAATAAATGGAGAAGAAGCTGCGCTCATAGGTGAAGGGAAAAATACTGTGAAAATGCAGCGAGAGAAAAAAATGTATAAGTGGAAATAAGAAGCAATCGCGTCAGCGGTGACGTCATCGACATTCAACAATCATGGGATGGATTTACGCACCTCTCCACTCAATTGTCATATCCAATTATCTTTCACGCCTATGTATTTATCTACTCTCTTTCGTGTCCTTCTTTCTCTGTTCGATATATTTCATTCGAAGTCTTCCCTTTCCGTTCAACATTGTCATCCACTTTTCCTACGACAGTAGTCTGCGTCAAGTCATCATGTCTCAACATTTAGACGATTGAGATTAGGTTGGCTTTGGTTTCGTCTTCTGGTCAATGTTTTTACGAGGCTTATCTCTTTCGAGTACTCCCTCATCACTAACTCGGTCGATCCATTTGATCCTCATCGTTCGTCTGCTACACTCCATTTCGAAGGCCTCGATTACTCCGCTGCTGTCATTCTCCGTATATCACTCCGTAGAGAAGCGTAGTGCTAATGCTAGTTCTAATTAATTGTTTCCTTACTTTTATCCTTATACTTTCCGCTGTAAGTAGACATTTCTTTGAAAATTGGAAAACTGTTGGTATCCCTCGTAGCACGAATTGGCAATGAAATCGTCAATCGCTTAGAGCGATCCGGTATGTGACAGCATATTTGATGTCCGGCTTCGAAGAATTTACTATTCCAATTCGTGGCCAGGGATTACGATGCGGACATGGGCTTTTGATCACTGCTTTATGCTCTATAGTTTGTTCATTGTCTCGAAAGGAAGTGCACGATGGAAAGAATGCGCGCACGGCCGCTTCAATTCGGTCTTCTCATTGCAGTGTCGAGCAGTGGTATGTGGATCTGTGTGCGCGGAGTGACTTCGCCATCAGCTGCTTCTGGACAATGCCAGAGTGGGGATTATTGATAAGAGGGAGGGGGTGGGTCTTCACTGAACACGTGTTCCCATCGTATGTATTACGTGAATTTGGAAATAGTTCCATCAATGAGTCCAGAAGGAAAAATTACGCACATACCGAAATGAAATACGTTATGCGTGATAGTTTAACTTTACTCTGTCATGAAGGTTCACTGAGATTACTTGAATTATTTTTATTGGCTCCAAAATTCACAGCAATACTGCGCACCACATAATATGTACCTACTTGTGACGCTCGAGGAATGGTGGGACCAATGAAGTGACGTCACCGCGCTACACGTCGCCTTTACTCAAAATATTCACGCTCACCTCCTTCACCACTTTCTTCCGATAGGGAGGTTTCCTATTATTTTTTTATTGCCTCCTGAAGTACGCATTTCACGCTTTTAGATTTTTAAACGACAATATCTATTTTTCGCGATAAAATGAAAAGTGAAAATTTTCAAGCGCGCGAAGACGCGACGGCTAAGTATGAATGCTGGGAAAAGCCCGTGTGACGTCATTCTGGTTCCCGCTGTCGCCGTGTGAGGTGACCTTGGGGCGAAGATATTGTGCGCCGCTGCGATGCTGGTTGCTAGCAGGTAGCATACATCTACATCTACATAATACCCTGCGAGCCACCTCTAGGGTGTTTGGCAGGGGGTGATCAATCATAGTACCCTGCTAGCAGTTAGCCATTGACTTAAATAAGGATTATTAATACCTTATCAAACGAAAGAAACTTTCCGACCTTAGGCCGTTTTAACAAGTGATTATTAAGAGATGTTTCCCTGAGCTCTGTGCCTCATGCATGCATTGGTAATCTCAGACGATGTAAAACTCCTATCTATTCGTATAGAAACTAGGTTCCTGTGACGTCACGTGGAGTGGCATCGCATGGGCGCCAAATCTGGCCTTTTTCAAATGCAGTTAAAATTGCCATTGCCATTCGTCTAAACTAGGATTTCCAAAACCAAATAATTTGTATATTATGAATACACTGATGGTAGGTAACGAATCGCAATCAATGCCTTTCGGTTTCTTTGATGACGGAAACTACCCTATTGTCGATTGCGATGCAATTATATAAAATTGAACCCGCATTTTTTGTTCCTGGTATCGTTGCCTTCTCCTAGAACTTTTCGCGGTCAACGACAAAGTTCCGTTCGCAAATAAGTTGATGACGTCACGAACTCACTCCAAGCCTTTTAACATCTCTGAGCTCTGTTGTTGTCGTTTATATTCTTTAGAAAAGTTTACCCACAGCTCTTGTGCTTTTTTAAATTAACTATTTTATTTGTATATTTAAAATTTTTAATTTTCTTTCACCGAATTCTTTTTACGCATTGCTATTTGTGGTTTTGAGTGCATGACGTCGATAACTACTTTGCGCTGTGCTGAATAGGCGTGGGGCGGCGTCCCAATTGACAGTTGAGCAACGATCCGCGTCGTCCTGAATGAACTTCGTTGCGATGTGCTGGTGGTCAGCGCAGCTGCTGCGAGACCTTCCCACACATAAGTATTACGCACTTTCGTCGTCTCTTTCGGGGAAATCTGCCGGGGCGCGCGCGCGCGCGATGACGTAGGGGACGTTCCAGTTTGCGATTGGCGCGTGAACGGGAGACGCCCCCCGTGGCCCACCCCTCCAAGGGCTGAACTCCGATAACCCCGGGAGAAGGAGAATGTTGCCGCTACCGCTGACCGTTGCCCTGTGGTTGTAAGCCTCGTAGTATATTCACAACGCATAAGAAAAGAAATACATAGTAATCAATGCCGCCAGTTGGGAAGGCCCCTTTTCACACACACTCAACACGGTTCAACTCGGCACGGCACTTACTCGACTCGTTTTCGGTGGCATCCGTTCGATATGTGTGAACCGGTGTGCATGGCATATCTGTGACCACCCACGTGACACGAGTTGGTTTCACGAGATTGCTAATAGGCGTGCCCAGGGCGTCACACAATGGCCGTCGCACTTGCAAGGTTCTGTTTACTATCGCTTGTTGTCCTTCACCACTTCCTGCCCTCGAGTGAAAACAATTCTGTTTGATTCATCACTGAAAACTCTTCATGGTTATCTAAAGAATCTAAAAAAGAATCATTAAAACATTTTGTTGGAACTTAATCCGCATCACAGGGTAATACATCTAAAACACATTTAATGGCACAATAAATACATTTCCATGGATTGCAATCGCTACCCCCAGCAACGCAAACTCTTGCGCACAGTATTAAATCAACTGTCAACTGGCTGGTTAGGGTGAACCACGGTCTTAGAATATGAGAAGGTCTGGACACTCTCCGTTCAGGCATGGTCATTTAATGAAGCCGTTTCCCGTTGAGGCCGGTAGGGGCGCCACCTATCCTGAAGGGCAAGTTTCCTACGTATCTGTATACAATACTTCAGTAATTATGAACTAATTTATGGCAAAAATGAATATAAACACATCGACAGTGGTTACTAGTTAACAAGTTCATATGCACTTAACATCTTATAGCGAAAAATACCTAGAATTCGTTCTCATACGTGAGTATAGGGTTGTTCACCGTATTTTTTTTATTTAAGAAATTGAAAGATCGTGCTTCAGAAGGAGCAATGACAATTATATTACGCTATTTTCTTCATTGTACATGTTTAGAGAAGGCTTTAAACAGTGACAAATTTTACGTTACGCCAAAAAGCCCTACTTCCATCTTGAATTGATGTGTGACGTCACAAGCCTTTAGATGCCCTACTGCAGTGTTTGAAGTGGCTCAGCAGGGTTATTCCACTTTTTTTAAAGATCTCCAGCGTCTGCCGCCAGATCAGTGTTTAAAGAAAATACAAATTTATCCTTTAATAAGAGTAATAATAAGCAAAATTACCCTTACTTGTACATATTTGTTGCTCATCATATCACAAATAGCACTACAACGCACACATTTCACGAGCTGTCTTTTTGATACGTATAATCAGTATATTCCAAATCAACTGATTCAATAAAAAATTTGGCTCACAATAAATATAAAACACTATTATGTAACACTAATAAAACATGACAATCGGTTTTCCAATCACTCTGCACACACAAAAGAATTTGCACTCCTTGAAGTTCGAAAGGATTCTCCACACCTCACTTACCACTCATCACTAACGACTCAGAATCAGTTTACGTTATTTTACATTGACATTACGAAGACAATGAAATGAATAGGCTGAAACAAATTATTAAACTAGCTAAACCAGTTATTGAAACATCAAAAAACTTCGAATTTCACTTTCACTATTACCGTAACCAAAATATGACCAAAACAAACAACAGCGCAACGAAATTCGTGAAATGTAAACACTGACGAATGCTCCAAATGAATTGGCAACAGGTATTAAAATCAAACAGAACTTAGAGGCGAACAAACGAATGAAAATTAATATACGTTCGATGTATCCTCTTAAGTACAACTAGCTCAAATATGAAACATATCCTTCGCAATAGTTAGATACCTTAGATCGAAATGTTGATGATGATAGGGTTGATTGAACCAGCATGGAAGAAATAAATAATTTCGTCGAAGATGTTACATTCACAACTCACTTCACTTGTCGCTTCACTCTTTACTTCATCGTCTATATGCAATCAATTCACTCAGGGGTACATTAAGGGCACAAATTTTGTTCACTTGCCCTAGCGGCAAAATGAAAGTTCACTGCACGTAGGGAGTTTCCTTGCAAATGCAGCTATACAAAACTTTCAATTCCTGTCAACAATTACACTACATACGTTGCCTGCCTAACTTGAAGAATGGATTTTATGTCGCCTTGATCCATCCGGAAGCTTCATGCACAACATAGGCCATTTCAAAATAAGGAATAACCTTGGCAAATGTCCAGTCGGCATGCAGAGTGCTCAGCTTAGCATCGAGCGATCGAGGGTACAGGTCAGCCGTACAGGCTTGTTTCGTCATCACCTCTATTTCAAGATGGCCGACCGTTTTTGGCGGCGTTTAAAATTGTTCGAATTTTGATTGCTAATAATTCCATCATTACTTTTTCAACGCATCTGTCATTCATCCCAATCAAAATGAAATTACATCAGAAGTGATATACATTCGTTTTTTTAGACCGTTCTGATATGCTTGAACAACCCTATTAATCAAATGGAAGGCGTTGGATTTCAGCTTCGTCTGCTTCCATACCTTTGTAAAATCAGTTACAGCCATAACGAAAGATTGTCAGCAGTTAAAACCTTATGTAGTGAGGAAAGGTATTTTTAAGGAAAGAATTATTTATAGCTATCTTGTGGTAAACGTTAATATAAGTTGTCATAGAAGTTACGTACGCACCATTGCCTCTGAGCCCATCGGCATGTTTCCACGGCCTTATAAGAATATAGATGTTATTCCTTGCTTTCAAACACTATTAACAAATAAAATATCAGAAACGCAAACGGCTTCTTACCAACGCCGAAGTGAAATACTTCTTATGAAGTGACGTATGTTAATGTTTTTAATCTCCTGAGTCTCGATCAAGTGATAATAATAATGGCAGGGCACAGCAAACCTAAAAAAATGATTCTATCCTAGGGACGTTTTGCGGGTATAGAATAGGCATATTTAATCGTTGAACAGGGTGAATAATTTCCGGAAGTACCATTATTACCGTTAAAGGCTATTTTATAACGATGCTTGCCTACTCACCAAAGGAATAATTTGAGATTTAGGGAAGTAAAATACCATATGAAAGATAAGAACGAAAGAGATTTTGCAAATAATTTCCGAATAAACTTCCACGAAAACAGTGCAATGGATATAATCCGAGGGATTTGCGGATGTCTGATCACTTTCAGGTGCTGGCAAATCTGAAATATTATCCCTCGGCCAAAAATAAGATGAGTAGTACGACAGAAACCACAGGCTAATACTGCTAATACGCGGTATATGTACTTTTCATGAGAGTTGCACGCACCATCGATAACAGCTGCATTAAAAGAAATCATCGAAAGAGGTATTAAGAATGAAAACGATTCACATTTTTCCAACTTATATAATGTACACACACATCAAATCTACATTTCCAGAATGATTACACAATGCTATTGAAACTGAGATTATTTATACAATTAATGCAAGGTAATTTCATGAAAAATAAATTTTAAGTACTCACAATTTAACATTTCTATTAATTCTTTCTATTACTAATTTCTATTTCTAATTACTAATCATTCTAAGAGATTCAATTTAGTAGGAGAGAATGATGAATAGTTGATGAAAGCCGTCGCACATCTTGCATTTTCTCAGTGTTACTTCATTCCTCCACTGTGAATGACATTGACCACTGGAACAGCAGAACCTGTAATTTAAAATATGTATAAATTTTGGAGCTTTAGCACACCAAAAAAAAGGAATCGTACAGCTATTTCATCGCTTCTCAGGGTCCTTGGGGACTCTAAAAAGCGAAATCCCCGAAGTCTTGTGGCCATAACCAGTGGTGCAACGCGGTACCACACACGTCCACGGCATTTTCCTTTTTTCAGTAAATCCGCGATATATATCCACGAAATATTAATGTAGAACAATAAGGAAATAATGCAGAAGACTAACATTCGAAAATAAATGAAAACTAAATCTTAATTAATTACAAAAATGACTATTTCCACTCACCTGTAGTATGCGCTCAACAATACGGAAATTAACTTACCCGCTAATTCTTGCCCTCCAGAATACGTGGCGCCGCACAGTGGTTCAAAATCGAAAAAAGGTGGTCGAAATTATTACCGCTCTTATTCGTAGTCACTGTTGTATTATGAAGAAGCTATTTAGAAGAATTTTGTCCGCTGAATACGAATTTGAAGTTATTTTTGTTGTATCTTTGATATTATTGTTTTTAAATGGCCTATTATTTAAACAATTAAATATTAAAAATAGATATTGTATTCAATTATTCATTCAAGGTGAAGATTGATACGCATCAAATAAATCGAGTTATTTTTTCATATCTGTGACTGTTATTTGTTAAATTTAATATTATTTATAAATTATATAAACAATTAAAGTTGACCGTTTTAAAGCAACGGTAATTTGTGTTCGTATACAATTTTTATCTGTTCAGCCTAAGTTAAATTTTTTATGCATAATCTACGATACTTTAATTTTTTTAATGAATTTGCTTAACAATTCAAAATAAATACAATATGGTCAATGCCCTCAAGGCGTAGATGAAAGTCGCATCATTGACCTTCAAGTTGTTTGGTGAGATAAGTACAAGGATTGAAAGCAAATATTTAGGCATTCTAACTTTTTCTCTTAATATTTTTTTTCCAGTTTAATTAAATTACTGAATATTGTGACTAAGGCTATGGGATATCACATAAATAAGGATATTTATGTTCGTCCCTTTTATCCCTTCCATCGATCACGTAGTTCGACTAATTTCCGACTGAACTCAATATTACTCAAAGCGAAAAATTCACGAAGGATATCTCTAAATAACTCGCACACACTCAAACTTTGTCCTCACTCATGAATTTGTGACTATAGCAAATGCGTTGTTAACGCCTTAGGCGTGACTTTAAATGCCCGTGGTCCTTCTCTCAGCGAATGCGATGCATCGTCTGAGTCCTCTGAATGCCATGCCTCGAGCGTGCGCGGGCGAGACATATCTGCCTGCTTGCTTTCTGTGCTTCTTAATTGCCTTTTTTGTATGCTCGTATTTTTCGAATATTTTTCCAGCTGATGCCAGGATGCTTGCTCTGAGCAGCGTCTGACGGACGCTCATGGAAGATATCACAGGCCAAAAAAAAAAAATTTTTTTTTTGGTGCCGGGAGTTTTTGAGCTGATGTTAACAATATGTGCGGTGCTGAATCCAAATATGATATCCGTTTTTATGTAACAGCTCTACTTTTTTAGATACGGCGCATTGTATGATTAGATTCTTTTACATATTTGATATATTTCAGAAAATATTTTTCAAATTTAAATCAATCTATAAATAAACTAATTCATAACCACTGTGCAGTATTTACTTTAAAAATCACCTTTATACCTTTGAGAAAGGGGTTGGGGAGGATTTGGCGTGTTTGAAGAAGGGGGAGACAGGCATACAGAGTGGAGACAAAGGGAAAAGATACAACTAAGGGAAGTTGGAAACCCACGGTGGAAAAGAACCCTAGTCATAACTGTAGAATAACGACACGTGGGAAGAATCACAGAAAAGTGGAGAAGAGTAAAAAAGGGGGGATAGGGTAAAAAGAGAACGTGTCTTTGAAAATGGAGAGGCGGGAGTAAGTAATGAGTAAGGGGATTTCCGAAAACAAATGCTCAAATTCTCAAAGTTTTTGTAAAGCAACCTCTAAAAATGAGCTCAATTCGAAGAAGCTGTGTAAATCATTGTGATGTGTTTTGTTACATTTGTGGGGAATATACTTTAAAAGAAAATAGGAAAAACATTACAGACTTTATGAAACGTGCATACCTGGGATATTTTGGTGTTCAGCTTGGTGACCAAGGTAAAAAGTGGAAACCGCATGTTGTGTGTAAAACATGTACAGAACATCAGCGGTATTGAACTACAGGAAAAAGGAAAAGTTTGGTGTGACAATGGTTTGGAGAGAACCTACAAACCATATTGATGACTGTTATTTTTGCATTGTAAATGTTTCGGGAATTAATCGAAACAATCGCCACAAGTATAAATATCCAGATTTGCCTTCAGCTAGACGCCCGGTACCCCATTCAGAAGAAACCTCGATCCTAATATTTCAGACATTACCAGATGTATGTGAGGATGAATACGAGCTATGTGAACACATTCCTGATTCTACTGACAATAGTGACAGTGACTACGAGGCAGTATCAACAAATCCTCAACTATTTAATCAAGATGAACTAAGCGACCTTGTTAGAGAATTGAACTTATCGAAGGAAGCATCTGAACTACTAGCTTCAAGGATGCATGAAAAGAATTTAATGGAACAAGGTACAAAAATTAATTTTTATCGCACAAGGGAAAAGGATCTGCTACCCTTCTTTACTCAATAAGACAATCTTACACTTTGTTTAGACATTAGAGGTCATCTAAAAGGAATGGGACTACCGCAATATGAAGCTAGTGATTGGCGTTTGTTCATTGATAGCTCCAAGCGTAGTTTAAAATGTGTTCTTCACAATGTTAACAAGTTTGGCTCAATACCAATCGCTCATTCAACTGAAATGAAAGAAGAATTAGATAGAATAGTATTGGTCTTACAGAAGATAAAATTCCAGGGACATCGCTAAGTGATTTGTGTAGATTTAAAAATGGTGAACTTTCTTCTTGGGAAACAATTTAGCCACACAAAGTATCCTTGTTTCTTGTGCCTCTGTGCTAGCAGGGACAGACAAACGACTGGATTAAGAAGGAGTGGTCAAAGAGAGAAAACTTAATTGCTGGGTAAAAACATTATTGCTGAGTCTTTAGTTGAACGGGATAAAATCACCTTACCGCCCCTTCACGTTAAACTAGGCCTAATGAAGCCATTTGAAAATGCTCTTGACAAGGGTGGACCATGCTTCGGCTACATAACAATATAAATGCCGCAGATAAGTATAGAAAAACTTAAAGCTGGTATTTTTGATGGGCCACAAATCAGACAACTTACAAAGGATCCTGCTTTTGTCAAGTCAATGAATGAGATTGAAAGAAACAGTTGGCTTTCATTTGTAATAAAAAAAATTCTGGGAAATCACAAACGAGAGAATTATCTCGAGCTGGTAAACAATATTCTCACTAACTTTAAATCAGTTGGAAGTAATATGAGCATAAAAGTCACTACCTACGCAGTCACTTAGACTGTTTTCCTGAAAATTTAGGCGACACAAGTGAAAAACAAGGTGAAAGATTTCACCAGGAAATCAAAACAATGGAAGATCGTTACCAAGGAAGATAGGATAACCATATGATAGCAGATTACTGCTGGTGCTTAAAACGAGACTGTTTTAACAAAGTGCATGCAAAAAAATCGTGCTAAAGAAGCTTCCGAAGTGTTGAGTGACGTTTTTACGTCTTTTTTTCAATAAAGTGTTTTATTTCAGTAAAAAATGTTACTATTTGTATTGTAAAACTATTGTAATTGTAGGTGATTTAACATTCCTATAAATAAATCAAGTCTTTATATTTTGTGGGTTTTTTCATTTATGTAATTATCCCATATCATCATATTGAACATTTTTTTACGTAAGTGACAGCATATCTGTATCTTGAAAACTAGAGCTGATAGGAAAAAACTAATATCATATTTGGATTCAGCACCCCAATTATACTTTAAATCAGCTTTAAAAGCGCTGGCACCAAAACCACTGTTGACCTGTGTATTCTTCCACTCACGCCCCGATTTATGTACTTTCTTAGCGATTGTGCGTTCTGTGTGGGGGGCGGTGAATGCTTTTCTCTGTGCATCATTATCATCTGATTTTCTGGCTCATCGTTTCCTTTCTCTTTCATCGTGGCAATGATAGAGAAGGCATGGACCGTCCAGGCATTGCCACTCATTGGTTCTCGGAACCTCGAAGACCTGCCAGGATCTTATATCTTAATTACGAGGTTTGACTCTTAGGGTTAGGATTTTTTCACGCCTACGTTCCTTTGGTGGTTTTATTTTTTTCCGGCCTTGGGTCCCTTCCGTATCTGAATTCCTCCTTAGTTGACCATTCCATATTGGTAGATGGTATGCGGCGACATTGAGGGTAGTCAGAGAGAAAAATATTCCTAGCACACTTTAAACACTTTAGCTTCCACTATAGCAAACTTAAAGGACAAAGATGAGATCAGGTAAACCTCGTTGAAGAGCAAGAAAACTGCGGCCGGGCGCTACCCTTTTTTTTTGTAATAATAATCATTATCGACCGTGCGGCGGCTTCCAGTGAATTAGCGTGCTATGAAATACATTTAAAGAGTCCCCTTTCCCAACGGGTGACGACGAAAGGGTATTCTGGATATTGTGAAAGTTAAAAATCCATAAATTCTTGAAACATATGTTGCACAGGCCATAAGTTCGATTATATTCGTCACTGTTGCTGTTCTAAAGATTATTTCTGATGAATGTCGAGCCTCACTAAATATCATACGCTGGGGCTACTGGAAAGCCCTAAACGCACTAAAGGAATGAAAAATCTATTATAAATAGATCCCGTATTGCAAACCAAGTAGCACTATAACATGAAATAAACCTGGCACCTTTCCTCGGAAAACTTCTCGTGCTAGCAATACCGCCACCGGGCGGCGCGCCGCCCGGTCGGCCTGGCGGCTGTCCCCGCAGCGCATTGCACCGTTCAACATAAAACCATCTTGAGGCCAAAGTAACAAATAGTAGCAAGATTTTTCTTTTGATATAGAATCTATAGACTATATACTTTCAATTCGCGTCAAAATTTCCGGGGGGCTCGGAGGTGCCCAAAACGATTTTGTTATTTATATTTAAAAATTCAAGTAAAAATAGCATAAAGTTTAAACATTTTTATTTCCAACTTTAAAACTATGGAAATATAAGAAATCACTAGTAGTTGTACACGAAGGTACCAATTTATGCTCTGTATTTTTTTTAAAGTTCATAAATTGTCTGAAACCTTCTTTATATGAAGGTGAACTTCTCTAAAAATGAGTGATTTTACGCGTCAGGCGTTTTTATCCCGGATGACTCATGTTTGACCATTTATACAAACTACAATGAGCCACAAAATAGTCGTAGTACTAGCCAGTATCATAGATCAGATAGTGTAGAATACGAATAGTACCTTCAAAAATTCCTCCAAAAAAGTTGAAAAAATGACTTTCGACCAGCTTTTTCCGATTTTGAACCACTGTGCGCCGCCCCGGCAAACGTGCGGCAGGTTGAGGAAACGACTTCAATAAAAGACCATGGGTTCCCAATGGAGTGGGATAGGAAGTGTCATGGGGCTGGGGTGAACATGGTTCATAGGTACCAGGGACGCAGCTAGGAATTGAGGCTAGGGGGGGTTTGGGTGCAACTAATACCAGGGTGTGTGGGGGTATGGAATACTCTCCAGGGTTAGCGGTAGGTGCGAGATTAATAATAATAATATCAATCCAATTAAGTAAAATGGATGAAACTTAAAAAATTCTCTGAGCTCTGAGGGGGAGAGGGGGTTTATCCCCCCCTCCATGCGCCACTGATATGTACAGTAGGGTGGGCCGAAAAAAGGTTTTTTTTCCTGATCAAATTTTCCCTATGCGGGAAAGTTGCGAAATGATATAAGGATCTCGCACACAAAATTTTTTTCAAATCGGATAATATTAACCACTGCCGCCCGAGCTCTAAAGTTTAAAATTTTGCGAAAAATCAGGCTGATTTCAGAATCAAACGGCTATTAAGACGAATTTTATGAAAATATGGGATAATGGATAATATCAAAGAGTGGATACATGTTTATAGTTTATGAAAATGAAATTTGAAGTTTTTTAGACAAAATCTATGGTTAAAAAAATGTCTATGAATTAACAACAAAAGTAGAGTATAGACCACCCGCACAACACAACTCATTTTTTCCTACATTTCTAAAACTCCATTTTGGGGGCTAAATTGCAGGTAAAATAATATTTATTTCGATTGAATTTCATTTCTTATCAAATAAGTCATCATATGGTAGTAAATAATCCCACAAAAAGTATTAATAAGGTAAATTATTTGAAATTAACATCAATCATAATGACGAATAACGTACCTGTGGAGCTGTTTTCAACAAGAAATTCAGCCAAGGCTGAGAAAAAACAGAACCTGAACACCAAGCATTTCACTAAGTAGTTCTCTGCTAGTTTCGTAAAGAAACTACCCAGAACTCACCACGAGGAAGAGGCTACCATCGAATTCCACCCGTGTCCCCCCCAGCCAACCTTCCGAAGGACACGATTGTGAAAGAACATCAATTACTCTGACAAAATTATTTTGTGATTTTTTTCAAATTTCGGCTGAAATTCTCGGTCTCTTATACACGATAATGCCCATCCATGCCTGCGTTCTATACTGCACACGGATTTTGATGCTAACATTATCATATGTACCATCCTTTCAACTGCTTGTGTATGGCAGGGAAAAGGTACTTCTAATTCAGATCTTTCCGTAACAAGGTCTTCCAAGTTTTTGTTTGTCATCCCAGCTACTATTGGTGGTTGATTTACCTCATTTGATTCCCAGTCAACCAATTCAATACAATTTTGAGCATCGGCGGTTAGAAAGATTTTGTGCTTTCCCGGCGAATGGACTGAGTGAAGAGTTCTCGGGATCGCCACCGGGTCAGGAAATCCATATCTGTCGACGTTTCGATGCCCGACTCGGTCATCGTCCTCAGGGCTGTGAAGTGTTCATTTACAGCATTGAGGACGATGACCGTGTGGGACATCGAAACGTCGGCAGATATGGATTCCCTGACCCGTTGGCGATCCCGAGAACTCACTCCATCGAAGGTTAGCTTTGGAAAATTCGAATTTCCTCGATTCCTCCTGCTGAGTTTCTTTCGATTTCAATGTGTTTATGATGGCCATTGCACGAATTTGTCTGCGTTCATCGGCTAACATTGCAAGCAGAATTACATTTCCCTGAATCATAGAGTAGCGGCGTAACTTGATGTCTCTATCTATACATTTCATAAGAAGAATCATGTTCATATTATGCTTCGGGCCTTCTGTTCAATATTGTCTCAATTTTATTGAAAACCGCATTGGAGCGTAAAGTTCGATAACAAATTTTGCCAGGGTCATCAGTTCTTTTGACGGTGCTGAACGATAGTTCATTGCAATGAAGGAGGCAAACAAACCAATGCAAAGGTCTTCTTAGGGCCATTTCCATTCCCCTGATTACTCCGGCATGGCTTCCGGTGTTAACCTCAGTTCCATCGCACACAATTGTTTGGAGTCCATCGGTAATGATCATTTCCTCCCCTAGAAAATTCGTGATGGAATCTTAGAGTCCAATAGCTTTGCCGACACATGAGGTGACATTCCATAAGTAGCGTGAACCGGGCTCTTGAACGAGAGTTACATGCTCCTCACCAATTGTTTTTCACTTTGATTGACTATAAACGAAAACAGAGTCTTTCCTCTCGTCGAAGTAAAGCGCTTGCAGTTTAACAGTTCCCACATTCCTCCGAAGACACGTGCGCAATCTTTCTCTTTCCCTTCTAACTTAGTTCTTGTCAACAAAAAGTACATTGACTCCTTGAGTAACCAACCCGATATCTATTAGGTGCGCAGATGCAAGCGCTGCAGAGGTATGGTTTGATATGCAGAATTATTCACAGGATGATGCAAATCTTGGTAATTTCAAATTACTTACACTAACCTTTTTCCATGAAATCCTCTCCTTTACTTGCATTACATAACTCTCCGTTCAATGTCATTTCATCACCTGAGTCTTCCGAACTGAAGTCTTATGACAAAATAGGGTGGAACATTCGGGTGTTCCTTTTTTCTTTCCAACCTGCAAAGCCTCGTCTTCCTATTTTTGGTCTACTGCACATCAATGGCGCCTATCTTCATTTTCCTGCCACTTCTCTGTCCTTAGGGAATTCCCATTCTAAACAAGGCATTTTCGAAAGAATATCACAAACAGAATCAGTCTCACTAAAGCAATTTACATGCCGCAACATCAAAAAGCTGACGTGCGTGACGAAGGAAGTCTTGCTTCAGATCAATGAAAGCATTCTTGTTGACAGATCGAAGAATATTGCGATTATTTCCATGATATTGAATAATTCGTGAAACAATTTGCCTATATCCAACAACTGGGATAGAGGATCTATGCCAAATGCCTTCAATGGCATAAGCCACTGTCTCCGCGATTCCCGGCAGAGAAGTAATGGCATTTTAACTTTATTCTTCTTCTTCTTCAATGTACCGAGAGTACAAAAACATTTTCATCATCCCTTCATAAGTGGGCAAATCATTACCCACGAAATTTTCGGGTGCAACAAATATCACGCACTCCACTCCACACCTGGTACGCTTTTCCTCTATTTTAACTATTGCGTCAATCCTACCGTAACCCTTTGAAGGGTTGGTTGGGGGGACACGGGTGGAATTCGATGGTAGCCTCTTCCTCGTGGTGAGTTCTGGGTAGTTTCTTTACGAAACTAGCAGAGAACTACTTAGTGAAATGCTTGGTGTTCAGGTTCTGTTTTTTCTCAGCCTTGGCTGAATTTCTTGTTGAAAACAGCTCCACAGGTACGTTATTCGTCATTATGATTGATGTTAATTTCAAATAATTTACCTTATTAATACTTTTTGTGGGATTATTTACTACCATATGATGACTTATTTGATAAGAAATGAAATTCAATCGAAATAAATATTATTTTACCTGCAATTTAGCCCCCAAAATGGAGTTTTAGAAATGTAGGAAAAAATGAGTTGTGTTGTGCGGGTGGTCTATACTCTACTTTTGTTGTTAATTCATAGACATTTTTTTAACCATAGATTTTGTCTAAAAAACTTCAAATTTCATTTTCATAAACTATAAACATGTATCCACTCTTTGATATTATCCATTATCCCATATTTTCATAAAATTCGTCTTAATAGCCGTTTGATTCTGAAATCAGCCTGATTTTTCGCAAAATTTTAAACTTTAGAGCTCGGGCGGCAGTGGTTAATATTATCCGATTTGAAAAAAATTTTGTGTGCGAGATCCTTATATCATTTCGCAACTTTCCCGCATAGGGAAAATTTGATCAGGAAAAAAAACCTTTTTTCGGCCCACCCTAATGTACAGCTACAACGCTCCCGCGGCGCGTCAAGTAATGGTTGAAGCAATAAATTACGACGATCATATCGTTGTCTTGTAACAGGAAGATAACAACAAACACGAAAACGAATTAGAAAAACAAGATCGATGGTGGTCAATACAAAGCTGATATTGACCGACCGCGTGCTTATGAAGAGGTCAATTCGTTTTCTGCGGCCACCGAACGTCGTCGTACCGTGACGAATGGAGCCTAATAAGTATGACCTCTGAGGAGGGCAGCCGATGGTGATCGGAGTCAAACTCACTTGTGCGTGAGTTTGAGTTTCTCTACGATTTCCGATGAAGTGTTTAGCAACCAGGCCCTCGAGATAAGAGGTTATTACGCTTGTTTTCTTTTACTTTTGATTGTGACATAACTTAAGGGACGTGTATTTTTCCGTTGGTTCATTCTTGATTCTCTCTAACCATTCGTGACTATTAGTTTTCACCCTTTCGCAGAAACGTTGAAGACGTCACGAGCTCCGAGCACGAGTTGAAAGTGTCCCCATGACTCGGTTACGGCCTTGCGCGCGGGACGCATGTACTTTGTTTACGCTGCTGAGAGCAATTTCTTCCGCAATGAAAGTTTGGTTCCCCCTGAACGAGTAAACTCATGTCACTCTCGCGAGCGAAAGCCCGAATAGGGAAGGATTTTTTTCGTAACTCAACTCTTCTCTTCCATACACCGAATTCCATGCAAAAATAGCGATTTCATGTCACTGTGAAATACTCTGTTGTTTTTTCTAATTTTTACGCAGAAGTTATCCATGGATTGATTTATTTCACATGCCCTATTTTGTGTTGCGTTGACAGTGTGGGCGTTTAAGGGCGAGGTATGTACAATAGGGCGGATCGGAAAAATCGATTTTTTTTCAAATCCATCTGGCCCAATGAAAAAAAGTTGTGGGACCGATCAAAAATAAGGCCTGAAAAATTTGAGACCTCTAGGTGAACCACTGACCCTCGCTCAAATGCAATTTAGGGGGGATGGTCGAAATTCGAAAAATATAATATTTTATGGTCATTTCCTCTAGATTTTGCCGAGTTACTGCCCTTATAGACCAAAAATTTCGTGCATTTTGACGTATCTGCCACCGTTTAGCCACAAAATGCCTAATTTGAGTCCGCGTCCGCGAAGAAAATATTCCAACGCCCACGCAGCGTCGCGGATACAAGATCGGCTGGCCGATCCCTTCCCCTCCCCGCTCGCTTCTCCCCCTCCCACGCCTCGAATACAGCAAAATTCATCCCGGGTGTGCTTCTAGGAGGGCGTTCATCTTGGATAATACAAATCGGAAGATGGTAGAAAGTAAAAAAGGATGCGTCGTGAGACGACTTGTCTCCTATTTGGCGCCTCGTCGGCGTTAAAAAAATCGATGTGACCAACATTTAGAGAAGTGATGAAATATTTTTAGATCCGAGACCGCAGGAAAGGAGCCTACGGTCTATGAAGAGGCCTCTCGAGTTGCAATAAAGGTGTGCTAACTTTGGATTTGCACTTCTATTCCGGTATTGCCCGACAGCTGTGACTAAATGGATTTTGGGTGAAGGCCGCTCGCATACCTTCCCCGCTCGCCTTTCCTACGCCCCAAATGCACCAAACTTCACACCAAGTGCGTCTTTCTTGGTTAGTCTAACTATTATTTGATATTTCAGCATCGTCTTTGAGGGAACAATCACGAGAGAATAACTCTATTATCTGCTTTCCAGTCTGTATTTCTTATGTCAGTGTCATTCCTCGTCTTTCGCTGCTGTCAACAAAGTTTTAGTGAATTATTTCACGAATATCTCGTCCGCATGTATAATAAAAAGAATATTTCACTTCAAATTTGAACGTTCATCAATAGAGTTTTGAATTTCCACTGCGCTAACGTCAGATGTAACCGGAGGTCATCAGTGGGTAGTCCTTTACGTCGATATTAAAATCCAGCAATTAACAAAATCTCGGATTGGTCGTCAAATTCATCCTTGCAACAACGCAAATTGGGTCCCTAGATTGCCCTCCCAATGTTTATGTCGCAAATCTAAGTCAACTTAGTGCAATTAGCAAGACCACTATAAGGGATGAAATATGACTTGATGCTTTCCCGGCGTAAATGATGTGGGTAAACTCTTCTCGGGATTCAACAAAATTTATCCCCGAGGATGAGTCCCGAGTCGGAGCTTGAAACGTTGGCCATTGTGGAAGAATTAACCCGGTGGAAATCCCGAGAAGAGTTTACCCACAATGCAAGGGATGTTGGAATTATGCTTGTAGCAGAGAGATGATATCTCCTTTTTCGGCGGTATTCACTTGGTACCATCACATTCAAATCATTTTTAATTTTGTGTATCTAGTTTTCACTCGGAAAGGAATCGAGAATCGCAGATTTTATAACTTTTGGTTCACTAATCCTCCGACGGGGGAGGCAAACCCCACAAATTGGGTCCCTGATTCTTCAGCTAACACCACAAAGTTCTCTCTACACCTGGATTGATAATTCTTCTTGCATTTCTTCATCAGACATGAGTATAGTATTTCATTACATCAAAATGGAGCCCTTCGATGACACCCTTTCATACCTCTCTCTTCTTATTCACACTAATTAGTATCTTTTTCTGTCTACGTAAGCAATTCTGGTACACTACCTTGGATGTATCTTACGAAGTTATGATTTTTGCGTCAGCTAAAGTTGCGGGAACGATCATTGCTGTTTCTTGGTTATTGCATATACCTCTATCACATTTGGCAGACGCATTTTCCCCGCAGAAGTTCCAGTTTGAGTTAGTCCTGAATGTTTATTTCATGAGGAACGTAGAGATAAAAATCGGATGATTTCTCTTCAGTTAAATTTTCCTCGGATGAATTGATGATGACATTTTTTGATACTATTTTCCCATACAAGAATTGACGATGTTGACTCAACGCTCTCCAACGATTCCCTTTTTTTCCTCAGTTGCCGAGTTACATTAGGATTAAATCCAGCAGCCATCATCTTTCGTTTCGTCCGCTTATCTCTCAAATTGCTTCTTCATTAGGGGGAGCCTTTTTCTCCTTCTTCCACTTAAACGCAAAAATATTGCATAATTTCAAATGTTCCTTTAAAAGTGTTTAAGTTTTGCACTTCAATAAAACTCTACTTTTGGCCTATTTGCATTTTCCGTAAGTTTTAGTACTTCCTGTGGTACCGCTAAATCCATTTAGTCACAGCTGTCGGACAATACCGGAATAGAAGTGCAAATCCAAAGTTCGCACACCTTTATAGCCACTCGATAGGCCTCTTCATATACCGTAGGCTCCTTTCCTGCGTTCTCGGATCTAAAAATATTTCATCACTTCTCTAAATGTTGGTCACATCGATTTTTTTAACGCCGACGAGGCGCCAAATAAGAGACAAGTCGTCTCACGACGCATCCTTTTTTACTTTCTACCATCTTCCGATTTATATTATCCAAGATGAACGCCCTCCTAGAAGCACACCCGGGATGAATTTTGCTGTATTCGAGGCGTGGGAGGGGGAGAAGCGAGCGGGGAGGGGAAGGGATCAGCCAGCCGATCTTGTATCCGCGACGCTGCGTGGGCGTTGGAATATTTTCTTCGCGGACGCGGACTCAAATTAGGCATTTTGTGGCTAAACGGTGGCAGATACGTCAAAATGCACGAAATTTTTGGTCTATAAGGGCAGTAACTCGGCAAAATCTAGAGGAAATGACCATAAAATATTATATTTTTCGAATTTCGACCATCCCCCCTAAATTGCATTTGAGCGAGGTTCAGGGGTTCACCTAGAGGTCTCAAATTTTTCAGGCCTTATTTTTGATCGGTCCCACAACTTTTTTTCATTGGGCCAGATGGATTTGAAAAAAAATCGATTTTTCCGATCCGCCCTATTGTACAACCTTCGTTGAGGAGTGATTCGCATTTGGATGACTGATTCATGTTCGGAAGGCAAGGATAGGGTTTGTAGGGAGAGGGTATGAATTCCGTGGCGGTTGGATTAGCTTTGCTGATTGACCAGGTTTGCGGGAAAAATAGCATAAAAAAGAAAACAAAGTTATTTGAGATGATAAGAAGGCCAGGTGAGCGAGGCGAAAGTATAATTTTACACCTTACCAGAATCTACCGCAGTGTCCACATCAAATTTGTACATTTAAAGTTTCGGAGGGTTTTGAAGTTTTTTTTACCTGAGTACTTCCTGTAATCCGGTATTTTCGATAATCCGGCCATACTGCCATGCTTTGATAATTATCCGGTTGCGTGCTCAATTAATGTTAGTTAAATATGGAATAAAAAGGCTGATATTAATACAAATTGATTATAGTGAGCCCACTGGAATCCTTCAAGAAGAGGAGTCAACTCACAGCTGGGCGACCTCTCATCATCCATGTCGTGGAAACTTAATTCATGTTCTCGCCTCTAGGGGCGCTTTTCAATCGGTCTCCCAAAAATGTCTGCTTTGCGGCGATGCGTGCTTAGCGATACCTTTATTCTCAATATTTGCAATGGAGTATTTGCTCCTGCGAGGAGTAGCATCGGATAGTTATCAATTTGTTTAAATGTGTCATAAGGAACCTATATTTCGGCCGACGACCCTGATTATAGGTTAATTGCTCTTGGAATTCGGATGGCTTTGCCGCGCGCGACTTTTGTAATCCCGTTTTATTTGAGCGCTGAGTGACAGCTCATCTAGTTGCGGGAGGGGGAGAATGCCGTGTTTTTGTTTAGTGTTCGTGGTTGAGGCCATCATCGCTTCCTGCTATCCATTCATGCCTTCCTTCGCATTTCATCATTCTCTCTCTCCCTCTCCTAGTGAATTCTCTTCTGCGCATTTGCGTTTTGAACTTCCCGACGAGGGAATGGATGCAAAGGCGGATTTATGAGGGGGGCACGTGCCCCCCACTCCTAGACGCTTAAAAAATGTACGAGATTTTTATTACAAATATTAATGAAGTTATATTTTAATGAAAAGTTATAAATATTCACGTATAACTTTGATATTAAAATTAATAGTAATATACTTAGAGTAATTGTTGCGAGTAGTTTTTAATCCCCAATATGAGAAGGTCGTTCGCCAGACAGACCCTGGTGCCCTTCACCCCCCCTACCCCAGAAAAACAATTACAATCGTAGGTCCGCCCTTGGATGGGCGGTGAGCTGCCGCCGCCGCTCTCTGCTTCGCTTCTCTCTCTGGTGATTGGCCCTGCGCTCTCGTTATACCATCCAAAGGAATGAGTTGGCTCCATTCCAACCTCTTCAATGAAGACTGATTTTTTTGGGCGGATTTTGATCGCTTTTCAGAGATTTTTCCGCGATCCATTCATTCTCTATATTTACAATATAATATTTGCAACGGCATTAGTGAGGTATAAATTAGATAGATCGAATATTAATATCGTTTAAGAAACCTTGGTATGGCTTACTTATTCCTGAAATCGTATCGCTCCTCCCATCAGCGGCGCCATTTTGTTTACCCCTTTAAATAGGGCGATAGCGCTTTAGCGTTACTGGCGAATCCTCTGTTGTTGCAATATCCATGGAAACGAGGGACGGCGTTGTGGTGGTTGCGCCACGCAACTCTAAACAATAGAACGAACGGTGGTCGCAGTTGAAGCTCCTGCAAACATGGCCGAATCCCGTTTATTATCTATTTAAAATGAGAAACGCCCAAATTAAGATTGAGCGAAAAATGACATTGAAGCGGTCGCGTGCGGCCAAAGTCTTCCGAGTCTTTGAATACGAATTTTGCTGTTCCGGTGATTCCAATGAGACATCCTCACCCTTTTGCCAGTTCACCACGGAGAACAATGCGCCCTTGTTTGTGCTGCTAGTGCAGCGTTCGTGTGAGAAGGACACTTTAAGTCTATGATTAATCACCATTAAACAGGCACATGGCATATATGCACATCATACCTCATTTTTATATTTTTTTAGAATTTTTCTTTTTATAGCTTACGTGATGGCTATTTTTAGTTACTTTGAGTTGCCCGGCAGGGCGAATTATCCATATTTTTTGTTCTTTCGATTATTATAGGCAATTTTTTTGTGAATCAAAGGAGATTTCAGATAGCCGCTTTGCGCGCGCGTCGAGTACATTGTAGATGTGCGTGTATCTACTTTCCACGTATCAACAGAAAATAAATATGGAAGAAACTTAGATTAAAAATGAATAAAATGAAAATTACCAAAGCACGTAGGGCATTCATCAAAAAGAGATTCTCTTGACTGCTGCGAATATATTAAGCATTGAAGTGAGGAAAATTGTTCATTAGGACTTAACACTGAAAGCTTGCTTTCTTTATGGTAATTATCTTATGAAAACAGTCCATAATATAGGTATATCTTTCCCACCACCGCTGTGTCTATCAAAACAGGCTATTCGGCCTTGAAGCCGCTCTCGACTTGCGTGTCCAAACATCTGAAACTCGGGTCCCGAAACGTCGAGCGAACGGACAGGGATAACGCGGCTGGAAGCCCTAATAGACTATTTTGGCTTCATTTGCCGGGAAAGCACTAGATGGTTGTATCTATCCTAACAACCCTCGCCGATAGAGGTGGCGGGTGGTGGACGAGAGCGGCTGACCGACTCATGCGATTGACTTCATTTGAGTGATAGATTGATGAACGCGGTCACTCCCACGAACGACTGAATCTTTTTTATCGCTTGCGACCGATTTCGTTAGTCAATGATTGGTGACCGATGATCGCGTGGTAGTCGGTCGTCAATATTTCGCGACCGAAGTCGACGACTACAGTGACCGATCATTCGCGATCGACTCACTTAAGTGAATGGTGAACGGTGATCGGCATCACTGAAACGACTGACTTGGCTCATGACCACCATAATCGGGGTATGTAATAGGCATAAGGTAGATGAGAATGAGTTGATGCGTAAAATTAGTCGAACTTCGCTGCATTTTTTTCCGGCCGTGAGTGCCATGTTACAACAAAGTGATTCTATTTCTTTGAATTCATAACACTTCGAAATTGCGGGCACAAGCCAATCCTAATGTAAGAATATCGTGGGAATTGGTCTCTCAATGGTCGACGTAAAGGTTGATAATTCCACAAAAATCAATAATATCACCAATTTCGCTGCTTACCTACTTAGATGGGCATTTCTCTCATAGAGACTCTATTGTGTCAGCCGATGCAGCTTTGCATTATTCAAGTAGAATTTTTACTTATTTGTTAGTAATAGTCAAACGTGTTGCAAAACTTTTTTAAATGTCAGAAACATCTGAAATGTTACAATACCGAAAATTGCAATGAAATATACATTTTATTGGTGTCTAAATGCCATTTTTCTACGTGCACATGTAAAACAGTTGTTGATATTAATTTTCATCAATCGCATGGGTGTTCAAGCAATAATAATGTAAAATTAATTATGATTAAGTGAAAGAAAATTTCGTAATCCTATAAAAATAGTAGCTTAAAAGATATAGATTTCGCCGTTTTCGATGACAGCATGAGTAGATATGTCGTTATATTATAAAATTGCATTTTTATTATTTTAAGTACATCAAACATTGTTGGAAACATAATTAAAATGTTGTTTTCAATGCTCACAAGAAAATTAATATCATTATTATTTATATAGAACATTTAAATGCTTAGATGTAACAATAGAGAGGAAAATGAGATTTTATATAGAATGAAAATGACGGATAAATGGCGCCAAAACAAGTTGCCGAGCAGCAAGTCACTCGAGAAAATGCCAAAATCAGGATTTATAGGCGTATACTACAAGCTGAATTTTGGTCACTGGCGAAGTCTCAAGAAGAAACGCTCGAAATAAAAGTACTCGCGAAAATATTCGGGCCTTTTGTGGAGCAGGAGTTGGAAGATTCAGAAAAAATAGAGAAATATGAGACATTTATTCGAAAGCCGAATGTAAGTGCAACAATAGAAAGCAAGTCTTGAAGATGGCTGTGCCGCGCATTGAAAAGAGATAACAAGAGAGGCGTGATAAGAGCGGTTTATTTGTTGTGGTAGGCGACATCTGGGAAGTGCAGATCTGAAGACTAGAGAGTCCAATTTCTGAAGGATTTGAGAAAATTTAGAGCAGAAATAGAAATAAAGAGGGTATAGGAGTGGCCTAAAACCATGTTGGGCATGTAAGTATGATCGCTGGAGTAAGACAGTATATTCATGTGTAGGCATAAAAACGAATGTGTTAAGTCCTACTAGCTAAAGTGACCATGTCTTGGAAGGGACAAAGCGGGACACAGCGTAAGCATTTTCGCCTGCTAATTTTTTGGGGCTGGGTATTTAAATTTTAAACATTGCCCGTTAAAATAGTCAGGTGATTTAATTATGGGAGACTTTCAAGCATTCACTTTTTTGTGCTGTTTACGGTTAACTACATGTAGAAATTACAAAAAAGACATTAACGTCTTAAATGTCGGATTTTTCCCCCTCCGACTTCTTTCGATTCAGTATCAGGATAGAGACAGTAAGACACTCACTAGCACCATTAGTGATATAAATATCTATTAATTTTTTAAACATTCTGTATATTTTACTCATAAACTTATTTTTGCGATTAATACTGTACAGTTTCACAAGTTTACAATAACAGTTTTAAATCTACAAGATATTTTCATTGTTACAAGACTACTCATACTAAATAATGCACCACGCATTACTTTATTCGCTGAAGTAAAACATTTTAAAAAGATTGAATTTTTTTATCCTCAAAACATTTTTACTTCTGTGAAGAGCGAATTGCTGTTAACAAAGGTGGTCTCTGGATAATCATTTCATAAAATTTCTCACATGGCATTTGCAAGTTACATTTTACTGGTGAACAAATCTTTCAGTGTTTCTACAGTTAATTGAGATTTTTTTTCCCTCCATAAGACATTAACGATTGAAAACACTCTTTCGGTGGCAGTATTGGTCCCTGGAAGGCACAGGATAAATTGCACCATCAAGTTCAAGTTGTCGCATGGCAATGATTCTTGTAAAAGTGTTCAAAAATTTGCATCCATTTTTCTGATACACAATTGGCTTCTCTTCTTCCCATTTGTCTAGCATCTCTGGAGTAAAAAACTCTCTGAGGTGTGTTACCTCATCAAACAATAGGGTGGATTCCTATTATTTTTTATTGGCTAACTTGAAATATTATTACTCCTGGGGTATATATTTCACGCTATTGGATATTTAAATGACGATATATATTTTTCGCGATTAAATAAAAATTGAATATTTTCAAGCACGCGCAAACGCAACTGCTAAGTATGAATGCTAGGGAAAAAGCCCGTGTGACGTCATTCTGGTTCCGGCTGCCGCCGTGTGAGGCCACCTTGGTGCGAGGCTATAAGCGCCGCTACTATGTAGGCTGCTAGATGGTAGCAGAGTACCCCGCTAGCAGGTAGCGCTTGGCTTAAATAAGAATTATTAATACCGTATCAAACGAAGGAAACTTTCCGACCTTAGGCATTTTTAATAGGTGATTATTAAGAGATGTTTCCCTGAGCTCTGTGCCTCATGTATGCATTGGTAATCTCAGACGATGTAAAACTCCTGTCTACTCTTATAGAAACTAGGTTTCTGTGACGTCACGTGGTGTGGCATCGCATGGGCGCCAATCTGGCCTTTTTCAAATGAGGTTAAAATTGACCGTTGCCATTCGCCTAAACTGGGAATTCTAAAACCAAATAATTTGTATATTATTAATACACTGATGGTGGGTAACGAATTGCAATCAATGCCTTTCGTTTTCTTTGGTGAAGGAAACTACCCTATTTATTGTCATTAACTTTCTTTGTTATGGAAATACTGTTCACAAAGCTGACGCCTTCTTCTAAATCTGACCATACTGGCTGAGAATTTAGGACAACCCATTTGAACGTTTTAAAGTTTTGAAAATGTTCACTCCAGCGCAGCGCTCTAAGTACTTCTGGTAGGTTTCATAGAATGCTACAATATGTTTCTCTACATTTCTTCTGTCAACTTTTGCATCCAGTGGCATAAGACATTTTCGCACGTAGAGTGCTATGAACTTCTGGTTCACTCTTTCTTGACACTTAGATTGAAGGTCTTCAAGGACTTGTGCAACTTCTACATATGTTGCAGACTGGCCCTCAATTCTTGAACTGCCGAATGGAACAATAATGTTTGACTATGAATGAAATTTAGCCATAGTTCAGCACAAGAATTTTCAAAACAGCTTTTTATCAATGTTGGACATTCCTCTTTTAGAAAGTTCGTTTTTAGTGCTGCAAACATTTTCAATAGTCTTTCTACTGCTGGCATTAGTGCAAGCCATCTGGTGTTGCTATATCCCAGAAGTTCACACAATGCTACGACTTTATATCATATGGAATTTTTCTCCAAGGCTACAACTTTATCTGATGTGGAATGTTTCTCCAATGCTTGACTTATGTATTGGAATTGTAGTTCTGTTGTTTCTCCTGGCAAGCCCTGCTATTCTAATAACTTTGCTTGCAAATCACATGATGGTAGGAAGAACCTCACAAATATTGGCACAATTTTTTATTGCCTTGTGGCTTGAGGCATCAGCTAAAATAGCGATGAGCTCTGATTCGTAAAGTTCCTATTCCAGTTGTTCCTCGGGAAAGGAAGAAAAAACAGTTGTAACAGCTGGTTTATTTTCCCGATTGCTTCGCGTACTTACTCTCGGCCTGGCATCGAATGAGGATCCAAGGGGGAGGTAAGGATACAACCCCCCAGGGGCCGGGACCCAATAATTCAACTGATACGCCCGATCACCCGGGGAGGAGGGGTATGGAGGGGAAGGAAGAAAGAAAGAGGGAGGGGATAGGGACGCCTGCAGGGAGGGAGGGGGAAGGGAAAAACCCTTGCCGCCATGACTACTAGCGAAAATATTATCCGATTTACCAACGAAACTGGCAGGTTTTTATATGAGTAGAAAAATCCAAAGTTCATTTCATTGGGTATCCACAGAGTATACTCTGTATCCATGCAGTCAGCGTCTGAGGCGAGAGGACGAATACAATTTTTTTAAATCCGCAATACTTCAGTGGCACTGATAACACAGTTGCGCCAACACCTCAAAAACACATAATATGGCGGTTGTGGGAAATGCAAATTCTTAAGCACCGAGATTACTTTAATCCAAATGGTGCTCCCAATGGATGGGGAGTGCTCTACTCGAGTGCAATCATAAGATTCTAAAAAATTCTGGCCTATTCCTAGGTAGTTCCTTCATGATCTTCTTCGTCTCCTTTTTCCCGACTTTTCACTCCCTGTCAAACACCCTAAAGGTGGCTCGCAGGGTATTATGTAGAGGTAGATGTCCTTTATTTGACCCATGTATTTATATCTTGGCTTTACTCACCTTATTTTCCCTTCCTCCCGACTGAGCTTTAAGCCACAGAGTGCGTCCACCGGATTGCGGATGGTGGGTCAATCTCTAGATATAGATGTTCGCTACGTTATGTGCGAGTACTATTGTCGAGTAACCAGTCGTGGACAGAAAACGACGGCGTTCTGAGGGGGTATTGGCCTATCCTTGGGTAGGATAGGCCTTCTAAATATAAAATATCCCTCAGACAGCTGTAAAGCTCACCATTTATCTGAAAAAATTTTCTAGGGGAGTGCCCCCGCTTACCCTGGCGAGTATTCCACACCCCCAGTGTTAGTTGCGCCTTAACCCCCCCTTATTCTTAATTCCTAGCTGCGCCTCTGTCTATTGAAATAATCGGTAATGGCAGCTGATATGCACAAGTATGCAGTAGGTAGGTGCCTACGTGGAAATGCACTATGAAAGCGACTTCATGCAGGTGGCGAAAGTATGCAATGCTCTTGTCAGTTCTACGATAAAGATAAAACTGCTGTGTTTTTACGAAACATTCTGCTTTTTCTCCATAATCACGTTAGTTAGTGTTGGCAGTATCACCTGATGTAATCAAAGGCCGACATCTTTGCTCCTCCTTATCCCACCGGTTTCAAAGGCCGTCTCTGATTTATTTAACGACCAATTGTCAACTCAACCCAGGTGCATGACGGGATAGCGACCAAAATTGGCTTTGAGATCACGTACTATTACCTACTCTTGTTTTCCCAAGGAATGTATGAAACAGCAAGTATGAAAATAGTGTTTTAAATATTCGACCCAATGGCCGCTATTTCCCCAGTGCTGTACTTGGGAAAAATTTTAGGCGGTATTCGCAAAAATTTGTCAACATCTGAACATGTATTATACATCCGCGGCCGCGATTTTAATGTCCAGCTCCAACTCATATATTAGTCCCGAGTTGTGCCGCGAGATAACTCTGAACAAGTAAATAATCATTTGCGATTTTTGTTTCTGAAATCCATTGGACAATTTACCGTAGGTCTATTTTTTTACAGATTTAGAAAGATTGTTCTATCGGTACGCTTGTAACGAATTTGGATTTTAGTGTTTACGGCGTGCCGGCCCAATCACAGCACTGCCCACCCCACCCCACCCCCTCCTCTCTCTCTCTTTCTCATGCGTTTTCACTCTCGTCTTGTTTTGCTTCGTCACGTCGATGACGGTCACGTGGGAATGGGAAGGGGGGGCCCTTTGACCTTTGCCCTCCTCCTCCTCCCAAGACTCGAATGAATGGAAGCCAAGTGCGTGCGACCACGCTCCGTGGCCTGCTGCTGCTGTTGGTGAACGTACGTGCATGGTTGGTGACTCCGTCCGACCCTTCGTGATGATCTCCACGCAAGTGCCCCCACCCTCAATCAATAGGCGTGTGGCGGGGGATGCGAAGACGCCAATAAATATTCATATCCGTTATATAACAATGACATGGTGGCGAGTATTTAGCATCTAATAGGGAAAGCAGTTAAAGAGATTACATGAAATAACAAACTAAGCAGCATTACCGACGAACGAAATAAATACACATACCGCCGAAGCAAAATAGTACACATATCACTACACTCCTATTATCGTTTGTGTTGGCTGTCCTTGTGCTGAAAAGGCGGCAGATGGCGTGGATGCGGAAGTGGAGGGATTTTTCTCTTTCGGATTGGACTGTGACGTCACTGAAGGCTCACGCCTCTCTCGCAGCACTCCAACCTCACTGCAAGGCTGTTTTCAAAAGATGCCGTTCATTTTGGGTACATATTTGGTTCACGTGAGTGATTGCAACGCCCATTTCGAACCCCCCCAGTTACCCAGGTCATGGCTCTCGCAAAATCCAATTATTATATAATCTTTATTAGCTGAGATTAAATCGTTCATTAGAACAAGTTACGTTTGGTGGATTCGGTTATCACTAAATTCTCAAGCAACGTAAACTGTCACAAGCATGTCAACTGGATTTGGATTCATCGTTCACTGTGAACGATTTCGTTCAATTCGAAGAAATCGTTATTTAAATCATTTCTTTCTTTTTAATGAACTGTTCATTTTAAAATATTCGTTCATGAACGACTCAATTGTACTGTTTTCAGACTCTCGTTATCGGAACGTGCACCCCTTCAAGCGAGTTCATACAGGAAGATTGCAAGATTCGTGACTCATTCATTATTCCTGGGTAATATCGAATGTGATCTTCCTGGCAATCAATCCTATTTGCATGTTGATTATTTTCACTTAAACCCGTCAATGTGGTACTTGAATGGGTCGACCATTGCTATAAAAACTATTTTGAACAGGTAAACCAGATATATAAGCTCGCAAAAATACCTAACGTTTCTCCATTCATCACCAAAAGAAATAAAACAATTGACTTTCAAATGGAGCAAAATTTCTCTGAGCCGACCACTGCGCGAAGACACCCGAGCTCTGCCGAAGCGAAGCGTGACGTCATAACTGCCGTCGGGAAATACACTGAGCGCATCAAGGAGGTTGTAAATATGTATCTGGTGGGAGCACCACTGGTTTCGAGCGAAGTGTGGCTGGAAATAGGGTGCTTGGGTACGACAAGTCACGCCCACTTTGATGACCAAGACATTGGCATCCCATAAGGGTCAAAGCTTTCTATTTGGTGAAATCTTTGGTCATAACTCGTTAATACATTAAAATAAACTACGGACAGCACAATTTAACAATTTAATTATTTACAATTTTGTTCTTACTTCATTGGTAGGCTTCGCGAAGTTATATCTCAAACATCTTCTCCAAGGGAAAAATTATTATCAATCACCACGGCAACGCTCTACAACCAGCTCAGCTGAAAATAAAATTTTCGAGATAAAATAGAACTTATACTGGTATTTAATTTTATTATAGTCAACGGAAAGTTAACAATTGCGGTAATAAAGTATATGTTCAAGGATATTCCATTAGCAAAGTGGCTAACAGACACAGTATTCATACATCAATAGAGGTATCGCGAATGACGGAAAAATCCAATAACAATCACGAGCGTTATACATGTGATTGTAGTAGCATTTTTCTCTCATTGTAGTGCATTTTTAGGGCACAACTTAGCCACATCAAAATATCAGTTGGAGACTAACAAGGAGACATCGCCAAAGTGATGTTCGGGATCTGGATGCGGATGTTATTTTCCTAAACTATATAGGTAGGGTAGAAAAAGTGTCACGGCTTTCTTCCTCATAGGCCCGAGTTCGAGAGATATTTGCATGTAAAGATTTCGCGCAGCATCAAATCCCTCAAGCGAATGTCTCTCGAACCCGGGCCTATGTGGAAGAAAGCCGTGACACTTTTTCTACCTTACCTGTATAGTTTCAGCAAATAACATTCCAAACTCGTTATAAGCGTACCGGTTGAACTACCTTTTTACATATTTAAAAAATAGCTCTCCTGTAAATTTTCCATTAGTTTTCAGAAAGAAAAATCGGAAATGATTGTTTACTTGATCAGAGTTATCTCAAGGCACAACTTGGAACTAACTTAAGAGTTGTAGTTCAACATTTCAATCGCGGCCGGATGTATAATACATGTTCAGCCGTTGGCAAATTTGGGTGAGTACCGCCTGATTTTTTTTCACAACTACAGCTGTGGCTGTTATTCTTGGGTAAGTTTTCCTATTTGCTATTGTGCCACGATTATTACTTGGAATATTAAAAATGCGACGTCGGGATGATAAAGCACAAGCGTTTTACCCCGTATGTTTCAGTTATCAGAAAAATGGATGATAACGTTGCCGCTCGTTCGAATAGTAATAGCGGAAATTGATGCCACGACCATCATGGAATTTGTAATGAAAAATTAATGCTAAACGTCGGCGGAAAATCGAGACGTAAAAGAAACTTGTAATATTGGATGATAGCGATGGTAAGCTTACGAGCCGTGCTGTTGAATTTGGCAACGCCGCATTGGTGGAGAAGGTCCGCCCTACGATGGTCCAATTCTATTCCTGGTGAAAATGTTGAAAATCCATCGCGATTACTTAGGTGGAGAGCCTTAATCACCGATAAAAACAATTAACTCCTGTGAAAAATAAATAAATTGTGGCTCTGAAATCTTTTCAATTATGAAGAGGGGTTTGGAATGCTTATGCCAATTCAGAGAGCACAAGAAAAGCACTTTCTATAATAATGAAAAATAAGTGTTGGGCAGTTATCTATGAAAAGCAACGGAAAGTTGAATAAACACAAGGAATGCCCTTATTGATACTTTTACTTCATGATAATGTGACAGAGTTTCACCATTTCATTGGTTTTACGAATACGAATTCACAGCAAAACAGTCTGCACACAATTCACATGTGAGATCGCGAATCGGTTCCGCTGCCAACACACACACAAGCTACAACGTATTTTAATAACATAGGTAAATCCACAAACGATATACTAGCATATACCATAAAATATAGTGGGAAACAGGCAAATACAATTATCAAAAACTGGAAGTCACTACCATTCTTATATACACACACAGCTTTGATCTTGAAAGCTCGATTGTGAAATGTCATATCTAGGGTGAACAACGGAGGTGAACACGCCACTGACAATTTTCACATTACTGTCAGACATTTATAGATAGCATGATAGAACTTTTTACAATTCAATCAGGATGATACACTGATAATTACTCTTGGCCGATATTTTTCAACCTTGTATAACTTTGTGCATTACAACTACCGGCCCTGTGATTATTATCAGTAGATTAATGGGAGTTGTCACGTTGAAAATAACAGTATTTTGGCACAAAGGGGGTTCGTAGAAATCTCCAAGCAGCGAGCAAAAGTTGCATTGACTAGAATTCACCTTATTATACAAGCACAGGCAATCCTAAACGATAAATTTACCGGTACCTACAAAGAAATGGACTAAGATATTGTATATAAAAGCATAGCGGACATTAGAAAACATCAAAATTGTTCTAATTACATGAATGAATGAGATGACGTCGATAACATCAACTTACAATTAACGTATTCCACTCCAACGACCGACAAACTCCTACAACAATGTTATTCAGGTATTGCAAAAGTTTTTATTTAACCGCTCCAGTTTCATATCTTATTTTTAATATCAAAATCGTAAATAATACAAGCTATGAGGGCTTCCGAGCCCTTATCGTGGGATATTTTGCTTTAAATCGAAAATAATCAACACGTCTCACGAAAGAAGCTCTCACAACTGCTGGAAACTATTACAAAAAATCACAACAATTGCTTCGTTTGATGTTTCGGCACAAATGACGTAATCGAGGCTTCGTCGACAGTGGCTTTGGGGGTGAGGGAGTTTTTGGCGCGCTTTAAAATTCTTTATATCATTGAATATCTCACGAAGGAAAACTCAGATTCACAGGCGGTTTTTTTGTTGAATTGAGAAAATAATTTTCTGTCCTCTTGTGAAATGAAAAAAAAAATATTCAAGTTCCCCATTTCTTTTTTTCGCGACGCAGTGCGTTGCAACCTAGGAACATAGCGATGTTCCAATATAATGTTGTCCGTGCTCCGTGATATCTGTTCGTAGTAGCTTGAGCTTCCGTGTCTCCAGTGGCTCCATGACTAATAAATGCGTGCGAAATCTGTTTTGTAGTCAGGTGTTCGCTCGTTTCGCCAGTTTTTGATGAATCGGGGGGTTTAACTTTGTATGTTACTAATTTCTCGAATTCAATCTCACTGCTACGAATCCCAAACTTTTGTCACCAATACGAGGCGCGATTGCAAATAGCTGCTGTCTTTCAATTATCCATCCGCGATCCTTCGCATAACACGCTTGACGAATCATAGCTTCTCGAGGGCGGTACCGATAAAAAATGTTTTATATTTTATCCCAACGACAGGTTTGAAGATATCGATCAACTCCCCCTGATATTTGACTTCAGCTGGTGATTTTATATTTGCTATATCCGCGACGATGATTATATGGAGGAATAAAAACAAATGACGCGATGTAAAGAAGGAAACTATGAAAAGGAGTTCGAAGTGAATGCCCCTGAAGCCGTCAAAATAGAGTGGGTAATGCCAAAGCAATTTTGTGATAATATAAAGTGCTGAAGTTAATTCAAAGCGCGTGTTTATGACCACGGCAATATTGGCTAATTCACATATTATTAGAGCATTGACCAACGAAAGGCAAATAATTTGTTGAACGCGATTTGAGTCGTAGTATGGGTACTGGTCTTTATGTATCAGGGTGAAATGTGCGTCCTCTCAAATTGGGCAAATGGGCATCTAAATGGCCTTTCCAATACACAGTCTCATTCCCTTCCTCCATCAATGAAAACTCAATGAAAACATCGATCTCAGGGCTTAATCCCAGGCAACAAATGCAAAACACTTCCTATGCCCACACCTGAGGCTATGATCCCAGTCTTCCAACAACTGTCTCTTAAGTTTTTTCTCTTCTATGAGTTCACCTTTGGTCTGCCGGGTCTTGTATCTTCTTCTAGTTTTAATAATCTTTACATTTAAATAGAATGGCGTGAATACGAAAAAGTTATAAAAACTATTTTAAAAATTAATAATTACGCCTATTTCCCCAATAAAAATAAAATGAAAGGTAAAAAAAACGAAAAATGTAATCAAATTATAATTTGTATGTAATACAAACATTTAAAAATTAAAAACTACATTCTGAACTTCAATTTTTATAATATAAATTGTGTGTTATTCACTGGAGATATGATATATGCCCAAATGTGTGCATTTTGCGAGAAATTATGATCGTGTTGCTTATGAAATTATTTGGTTGGCTCTTAAGAAGTATCCAATTGCAAAAAGACTACATTTTTAATTTTTTTGATTGGTTCCCGAGTTTTTGTGGTGAGTAATGTGGCTATGTATATGCCGAGCCATGCATAATTTAGGCTCATTGAATTTGGCATCATGCATGAGTCGAAATCTCTATAGTCATGTATTAGGTAGCCAATGCGTCATTATACTAATTAAGAATTAACTATTCCTCTTCTGACGTTTTCTGAAATTGCGTGACTTTGCGTATCAATTCTCTAATTACGTCTCTGCGGCGCGAAAATTTCGTAATTTCTTATTATAGGGAAGTTTTAGACAGAAGGGCAACTTGAATCAACAATAATTTAATTTAATTTTCAATTTATTTCCAACTCCCACGTAAACAGCACCCAAAGGCCTTTACGACGGAGGATTAACAAAACAACATTAACATACATGCCCTGGATGAGGACCACCAACCGAGGCAGGATTCGAACCCATGACCTTCGGTTTGGCAAGTAAGAACTCTACCCCACCGCCACCGAGGCTGGCAGATAATTGTAGTACTTGTGCATTTCTCTTAGAAACGTTTGCATTCCATTTCCACGTTAATGTCAGCTAGAGAAGCTTTTTCTGCTTCGAGGGTTTGTTAAAGGACGTGTATTTTCGCATTTCTTAAAGTTAATGTTGCATTTGCTTCCGTCAAATGATATGTAGTCCAGGAAATGAAGCTCATAAAAGTGAAAAACCTTGCAATTTTTTCAAACTGAATCGATTTGCACCAAAATTTGGGATTAGACTAATTATACCCCCTACTTCAAAATCTATATTATGCCGAAGGGCGCTTTTTATTTTTTAGGGGTGAAAACTACCCCTAAAACCTGGAAGTTAAAAAATTATTTTTTAAAGCTAAATACGTGTAAAATTTAGTTTAAATTATATGTACAATTATTTTTTTGTTTGGAAAATAATTTTAAGGTGTTTCAACCCATAATAATTAACCCTTATTGGGGGTTTATGTAAAAAAGAATTTTCAAACTGAATCGATTTGCATAAAAATTTGTGTTTATACTAATCATACCTCCTTTAAAAATTTTTTCAAACAGAATCGATTTGCATAAATATTTGGGATTAGACTAATCATACCCTCTTCTTCAAAATCTATATTATTCGGAAGGGCGCCTTTTATTTTTTAGGGGTGAAAACTACCCCTTAAAGCTGAAACTTAAAAAATTATTTTTTAAAGCTAAATACGAGTAAAATTTAGTTTAAATTATTTGTATAATTATTTTTTTTGTTTGGAAAATAATTTTAAGGCGTTTCAACCCATAATAATCAACCCTTATTGGGGGTTAATGCAAAAAAAATTATTTACCCTAAAAATAAAAATTATTTATCACATTGTATCTTCTTATTCACTTTCTTACTCCTTTTATTATGTATTCACTTTTTTCTCTCATGATTTTAATTACAGCACAGAAAAGATATAACAATTGGATAAACAGAACAAACTTCGCCATGGTGACATAAACAAATAAATGCACATTTATGTAGACATTACATGAAACACAATCAAACGGAGACTGTATGGCTTCCAGTCTTCCCCCCACATGCATGCTCACAGGTCACTGTGAGCGAGAGCACACATACTCACATATGTGTATCTATACATACATCTTATGGGTATGTGTGTTTATTTTGTAGCAAATTTGAGTGTATCGTTAGCTTCTAACGTAAAGTACACAAAGTATATGCTGATTATGAGGAATATTATGCTCTGAATTGTGGATTTCGAATTTATCGAAAATAAATTTGATTGGTATTTCACACATAGCTCCTTTATTTTTTATGATAGAAAGTTCATTTAAATTGTATTTTGTAGAGTTTTTACTGACTACAAGTTCATGTGAATTAATTTTTTTTCGAGTCATTAATTTTGAAAGGGGAGGGATTTAAGGGTTTAAATAAGGTGGAGCTCCCTTGGAAATAGAGGTTTTAACTATCAATATCTCACCAAATATTTATTGTATAGAAAATTAAAACACATCAAAATATTTAAAAATAAAAAAGCTACAATTTATTACTCCTGCATTTTTTTCATATCTCTAGTTTTTTTGGAGTTATTTTGAAAAAAAGAGCATTTTTAACGAAATTGTAGAAAATGACTTCACTTTTTCCTCCATTTTTTCAAAATTTAGCGTTGTAAATTAAAATAACTTCTAGGATCAATTAACAATACTTAAATAAAGAGAAATACTGAAGGGCATTGATCAATTTTGTCTAGTGTGGTAATACGGTGTGGTTTTCAGTGATTTTTTCGTACAAAAAAGTAGGGACTGATCTTATTTTTAATCATAACTTGCTCAAATTTCATGATAAAAAATAATTTTTCTCATTATAAGAAAGTTTTTTAAAAACACTTTTAAACAGATCACATAATTTTTCCCCGAAAATTACATTTTTCCCGCTATTTGGTATTGAATGTTTCAAATTTAGCGTATGAAAACAATAGATAACCATCAACAAGTTGTAGCTCGGTCGGAATTGGTCATAAAGGAAATATAAAACAAGATTTGTATTTAATTTTGTACAAGCTACAGTTTTGTAATTCACAATTTCCTAATAAAATTAATACTTTTCAAGTTATTTGCCTATAATCGATTAAAATCGTTGATTTTTCCGTCAAAAAACTGTTACTTTCATTCGCAAATAACTCGAAAAATATTAATTTTACGCAAAAAATGGTAGGAACATTTTATTCTTAAAATTCATTTTTCTATCGATTCCTCTGGTCAAAATATAATTAAAATTTTCCACCCCCGAGATGGGGTGGAAACCACCCCCAGGGTAAAATCGCCCGTCGGCATGATATAGATTTTGATTCTTGGTATATGCCCTACTTATTGTGAAAATTTCAAGAAAATCGATTCAGTTTGAAAAAATTGCAAGCCAAAACGCTTCATTTCCTGGACTAATGATTAAATGCTAAAATACAACCATGAAAGGTGGTGTCTGTCCTCGCCTCCTGTTCGAGTCCCACCTGAGTGGGTTTTTCACCACTCATTTGGTTTCTTTTTGGTGCGTGAAATTCTGTTGGCCCGTACATCCGAAGAACCAACTGCGCCCTCAGGGACAACACGGACAACGGATAACCGACCGGAATAATAGCAAATAAAGAATTGATGGCGAGCTATTTTCACAGCCCTCATTAGCTTATAATTATCACCTTGGAATGCCGAGGAATAGGACATGATTATCACAAAAATACGCGTAAAGTAACGGAAAACTCACGCCCGTCATAACTCTCAGTAATGTGACTCTTGAGTCGTCAAAATAAAGTCCCGCTCAGATGAATGAGAGCACTCAATATGGTCGGCAGGGAACGCATCTCACGGGAACACAGCGAAGAAATACGAGGGAGAGAAAAGAACGGCAGGGAAATGAAGGATTCTACATCTACATCTAGATCTACATAATACCCCGCAAGCCGCCTAAAAGGCGTGTGGCAGGGGGTGTTAGGACACCAGCCGTTTACAGCTAAAAAAAAAAAATTAAGTGCTCAAATGAAGTTGGGACTAGCGTTTATTGAAGTCCTTTATGGTTTGGGGGAAAAACGAATTCGCATATCTATCCGTTCGGCAAAACATCTCTCTTAATTTATCACTTCTATCGCACCTGGAAATATAGTGTGGCTTTAATATTATGTTCTCTGTGTCGCTCTTAAAGATATCCATTCTCAATTGTTCAAGCAATCTAAGCCTAGCGCGCAGCCTCCGAGTCTCCAACGGCTCCCAGCCTAATTCACTTAACATCTGGGTAACACTGTCTGTACGCCCGTAGCGGTTTTTGACGAAACGCGCAGCCTTCCTTTGAATTTTATTCAGTTCGCGGATTAAGTCTTTCTGCACCGGATCCCATACACTCGCTGCATATTCAAGGTGCGTTCGGACGAGAGCGAAATAGCACCTTTCCTTTACTTTCTCATCCGAAAATCTTCCCACAATACGCTTGACGAATCCTAATTTCTTCAGGGCTGTGCCGCAAATATTCTTTGTATGTGTTCCCCACGTGAGGTTCGAGGTTATCGTAACTCCCAGGTATTTCACTTCGTCTGTTGCCTTTACATTAATGCCATCCACTGCATAAACATGGTTAGAGTTGGACGAATTCCGCAAGAAATGTACCGCCATGCATTTGCTCAGATTAAGTTTGAGACCCCACTCTTGGCTCCACAAATGAACGTTGTTTAGGTCAGATGATAGAATTTCATAGTCAGAGTGATCACTAATTTCGCGATAGATGACAGCGTCGTCAGCAAATAAACGTATTTCACTGCTAATGCGGGAGCAGATTAAATGCTACCATTGAACTACTGTCATTGAGAGCGCCGAAATGTCCCCATAGTTGTCCTTCCAAGTGTCTAAAATGTCCTATAAGCTATTAAGAAAAATCGTTCCACATTGTTCTAATAAGAGAAAAAATAATAGGCAGATGCACGGATTTTGAGGGGAATAATGAGCTATGACATGACGCTTGGGAAAGGGAGTATTGCTGAGTATTACAAATCATCAGGACAGTGGGGTTGCATTGCGTGAATGGCGTAGTAGGGGGGGGGGGAGTCTGTGCTGGCATTGCCATGGCAACGACTCCGTCACGGAGGAGAGCGGAGCCGTCCAGTGGGATGGGAGGACCTCCCCCCCCCCCAACCGCGTGCGTGTCTATATAAACGCAGCCGCCCTCTCACGTGCATCAGTCGCAAGTCCACCAAGACAGCACTCACTCGTGAGCCAGCATCTTGAGTTAGAGTAAGATCCAGAGAGATCAGCATCAGTAGTAGACATCCAGAGTGCAGGCTGACAAGGAAGGAGAAACACGTGAAGGAGGGAAGAAGAAGAAGAATGGCCGCTTTGCTGTCGCCTCTGCTCCTTTTGCCGATGCTTTTCCTGCTGGCCGCCACCGCACCTCCCCGCACCATCGAACCACCTGCTGCACCCGCTGCTCACGTGAGTGTCGTACCATCGGCTAAACACTAATTGTTCTACCATCTATAATTTTCTCCTTTGGAAATTGAAACTAGCGTCATTTGATACGGCATTTTTGCTTAATGTTAATTGTTGAGGTGTTGCCAGGGAAAAATATATTCGTCCAGAATCAAAGGTTTTCATGAGGAGCTTGCCCTGACACACTGGCGTCAATCTCCACTCACATGAGCCGGCCATGAGTCCGCGACAAATGGCCGAGAAACATACCACGAGTGGGCCTCTGAGGTGAAATAATAAAAGGTGTGACGTCAACGGTTGATGATGAGTTGAGTGTATATGTGAAGGGGCGTGCTATCTGTGTATGCCTCATGATTCATGAGGAGGGTTTTTTCTTAGCGCACGAAATGGTTCACATTGAAAAAGCCCATCAGGTGCGAATACACAAAAACAGACGTGTGGCGAGGGTTGTCACGGCAACGGCCGATGAAAAATAATTTAGGTGGAGGACTAGTGAATTAAACAAGGCATTTATTTGAGTCTGCTATTGTTCTGGAAAAAACGATTTCTAAAGCTACTCTTTCAACAAAATTTCTCTCTTGTTTTAGCGTTTCTGTCGATCCCCGAGACATGCTGGTCTTTATAGATGATGATATTCTCCGTGTCTCCATGAAAGACATCTGTTATTTGAGAGCTCCGGCAATCAAAGCCTAGACAGCAAGAAGACAGCGATTTTTAAGCGGCTCCCAGCTTAATTATTGGAAAAGCGATATTATTGTTTGCTGAATTACAAGGATTTCCTTTCTATTTGATTGAGAGCTGGAATGGAATCTTTCGGTGCAGGATCCCACATTCTATTGGTGATGAGGGCTCTTTCACTTTTTAATCCGAATACCTTGCCAACTATTCAGTCAACATTTTAAGTCCTGGCAACTAATAACAGTCTGCCTACATACACGACGATCCCTCGATTTCAACTGCATGCGCACTGCATTACAGCCTCATATTACAAGTTACTCTCCCATGAATACTTTCTATTTCTATCAACTTCTTCCAGTTTTAATAATTTTAACTGTTGAATAGTGTTAATTAAATATGAAAAAAAGAAATGAAAGAAAATTGAAAATGACAAAGTTTGCTATTAGCAGAAAAGGAAAGAATAATAAAAAAAACAAATACAAAAGAAAAAATGTAGTAACATTTTTAAAAGAGAACCTGTTTGCATTTCTAAAAAGTGTACTAATTTATGTTCAGAAAAAAATTAATTCAAAGTTACCTGCTAACGCAAACAATTGCGCCCCGAAATGCATTCAAAAGCGAAGTGGTTGGTTTGGGCGCACATTGTTGATCATATTGTGGACGGGATTCCGCCTTGTCTACTAATTTCGAATATTCACTCTACGCTTCCTCATACAATACAACCTCACAGTCAATCTTTCAACGAAGTTGTTAGCTTGCTCCCATTGTTGCAATATTATATCATAGATTTGATTTTTTTTCTCTTCTTATCTTGACCTCGATTATTACATTATAAAATAGGAATTTATGACATTTTTAGGATACATTTTATCATAGATTTTAACCTACCAACCTTTTTTTATTCATCGTATATGGAGTTGAACAAGAAATTATCCTCGGAAAAAACCACAACCGTATAGGAAGTTTGTTGTGTCGATAGTGCTGTCATTTCATCCTGAGCCAAATTGAGTGAACTCTAAAGCATCATGCAGTCATTTCTCTACATTTGATGGCTAAGAGCAGGGTTTTTAGCAGCAGACATATTTGGGCTTCAAATCATCCCATTCCTTTCCCTTCTTTGAGTGAGATTTTTCTCCCGAATTCCAATAGCTCTCCAACGTGTGTGGGGCCACCTTTTAGGATTCCTTCGTCAAATGAATCCCTACATCTTGAGTTTTTCGCTCATAATTCTTTTTCCGATTGGGGTCATTCACTCAGATCCAGAAGCAAAATAAATTGAAAGAACAAGGTCGAGGGGAGGCGACAAATAAAATTCCGGCCATTCTCTCTTTTTAAGTTTGAAATTAAGGATCGAGAGAATGGCCGCCCTCTTGGCGGGAGTTGGTGATGTCATTTGAGCTCGGGTTCATTTACTCCTTCAGAAGGAATCGATTGCGTGAAAAACAAAGAAAAAAATGAGATGTGTGACGCCTAAGAGAATGAGAGAAACGGAGTTCGTGACGCCATCAACTCATCTGCGGAATGGCCAAGTTGGAGATTTTTCTCCAGTGAATGATAGACCGAAAATCGGATTACTAGTTTCAAACTCTCGCTAACGACAAATTAAAAAAATCAAATTATTATCCATTGTGAACTGTTTTCCGCAACGGATATATCTAGTTTAAAAAATAATACTTCATAACTTAACGGGGGGTATTCCTAAAATTATGTAGTTACATGACTATAATTATATTTTTGTAGTTGCAAAGCAATGCATTGACCGGGATAAAATTTATAAATTCATTTCATATACGCTATCACTTGAAGTAAGCCGTCACAAGATGTGCCGTTTTCCTTTAAATCCATTACGTGGTTACAGAAATGTTTCTTTCGGAAAATTGTCAGCCTTGGGCGCCATTTTCTTTTTTTGCGTCGAATATCTCTTTACTTACTCGCCATGAAGTCGCAAGTAGCCAACCAGCCACATACGAGTTGAAGAGGGAAGGAAAAAACTTATCATTTAATCTGCTCATCAAAAATCTGAACCATCTCGATTTTTTGGAGTAACAAAATTCCAATTGCAGCCTAATAACTTCGGAGAAAAATTTGTTCGACATCTTGCGGATGTTTATTTTCATCAGCGCATCAAATTCAATTGTTTTTAGCGTTTACATTTCCTTCCTCAGGCGCCAGAATACAGGGACTCTCCGTTTTCCGTATTAATGCAAAATCGAATTACAATGTTAACATGTAGCCTGTTCTGCCAAAATATTAGTTCGGCCGTCGTGGAGCATATGGAAATCGATGACTTTAGGGAGGGCTCTCCACTCCCCAAATATCGTATTCTCAATTCTCTACTTAAAAGTGGTCGGCAAGGCATAATTTGGAATGTTATTAAAGTAGTAAATTATTGTAAAGAGATCCTAAATGTCTATGAAAATATAATTTTGTAGTATATTATTTAGTTCTGTAGGAATCCGAGATTTTTCAATTTATTGCTTTGTTTATCGGGGTTTATTGCACGTGCATTCCTCCCAATACATTGAATATTAAGTTTGAAAACTCGCTGTTACGAATGTATATCAAGCTATTTTGTCTCAGTCGCTGAATGTAGTTTCAATATTTCATATAAGTTTTTTTCTGACGTTTATTGTTGTTTTTGTTATGACGATTGTTAATTGGTCTTTTTTCAATTATATTCGATACATTGTGTCGTGTAAGTAAAAGTGAATTCTGTTGTAAAATGATTAGTAAATCTTAGTGATCTTAGGGATATAATCCAGGGCGAATGAATATTATGTCATTATTATGAACGTAGCGGATTAATGATTCAGTTTCGTTTAAATTCTCTAAATATATGGTCGTCGTTTAATGTTGTTGTGTCTTTGTGTTTCAGGCGTCGCCAGCCGAGAGCACCACTATCGACACGGTGAGAGTGGGCGGAACTAAGGTGTGCCACAACAGCACTCCGTGCGGCTGGGCCGTGTACAACGGGTACTCCAGGACGATGCTTTACTTCGTGCAAAACACGTAAGTGCCCTGCTCGCAATCTCTACCGAAAGTCAAGGCGGATGATCATCAAAAGTGGTCATTTTTTGGATTTTACGTATTTTAACCGCCTTCTGCTGTTCCGATCTAACGCATTTGAAATTAATATTGGCCCTTTCATGCAAATGTCAACCTAACTTTTAAGAATTTTAAATATTTGCTTCGAGTTGTTACTTTTATGTGATCACAATGACTGTGAAGAGTTTCTCTAAAATTGGACGAAAACTTCTTCGTCCACATGTGGAAATTATAAGTTGCGGCCTGTGCTCCAGGAACTGCTCACACGTATCGCGAATGGGGAAAACTTTCATGTAAGCTATTGTTCATTAGCATTTCCATTGACGGGTGGATTGGCGGTGCCTCCTGTCTTCCCTATTTTAGGGTTTGCAGGGATTGAAGGTCTTCCCTATGCTAGGGTTTGCTACCGTTTCTAATGCCGTCAGCGTATGTTTTTCTCGACTCGCCTGCCATGTAGGCCACCCAACTATCACCGCCCTTCGCAAGTTAACCATTTACCGTCGCTCTAACTCTTGAAGGCCTGGTTGAGATAAAAGCAGCCATAAATGCAAGTTGCAATTGACGAAAAAAACATCTAAAGTTTCGGGGCGTTGATAGAAATAAATAAATAGTGTGGACTGGACGCCATCTAGCATTTTTTAGCAGAACTACAACTGCGAACTGCCATAGCACATCAGATACAATTTAAAATTGAATCGGACTGTGTGTTCTGATTCATTTATTCATCGATTCAATCCAAATCAAATTCATCCATTCAATGTAATATCCACGTTATTGAAGTGAAAACTTCTTATGGCGCGTTAGGCACTTTTTCAGATGGGTAAAAACTCTGAACTCTCGTGATCGTCTCCTCAGAATCGTCTTCGCCTCGAAGGTGAGGGAAAGAAAGATTTTTGAATTTGCTCTTACCTCAGGTATGAAAATATATTCTGAAGCAGACACGGTCGCTACGTGTACTGTTGATAATAGTTAGTCGATTTTGTTCATAGCAATAGTTATAAACAATATTTTCTTGAACGACTATTTACTTGGCTTTTCTGATTTTATATTCCTACTAGCTGACCCGGCGAACTTCGTACCGCCTAACATTCAATGAACTTATAGTTTAGTTGCACCATTTATAAATAAAGAGCGGCTTTATCGTTTTAATCACATTTGATTTATTATAAATTAAATGAGAAAATATTGATGAAATAAAAACTATACGCATTCAGTTGTTGGCTATTTGTGTTATTAACCGTAAAAAAATGTTTTTAGGTCTAAGTCCGTCGCGTAAACTTGGTTCGTTCACGGGGCAGGTTAACGCAACGCTAGACCGACGCTTGACTGATGCTCAAAATAGTGTAAGAAAAGCCCCTATGAAGCAGCATTCGTATCAAATGACTTTAGGCGCGCCAGTTATAATATCTCTGTTTGGAAAAAATGCACTGCGTAAACGCACCACGGTGTGCCCTACACATTTGAGTTTAATGTCTTGCGTCAAGCGCCTTCTGATAAACAAAAGTTTTTGTTTTGTTATCAGGCGCAAGATAAAGCGAATGAAGCTAAATAAAAATAGCAAAGCGAAGCAGGGACGCAGCGATGGGGGTTTTTGGGGGTTAAAAGCCCCCCAAAAGCTCAGAGAATCTTTTTATAAAACATTTGTTTATTAATATTAGGGGGACGGATGAGTCACAAAATATTTAACTGTTCACACAGCCGCAAAACCTACCATTTTGAACCTTTTATCCTAAAAAATGTCTGGGGAGGGCCCCCACACCTCTCGCTTACCTTGGCGAGTTTTCTATACCCTACAGACCCGCCACACAGTGGGGCCAAACCCCACTTTAGACGGACAAAAGTCAAAAACTTTTACTAACACCCCTAAAATATTCATATATATGTTTTAGAGACCGCTTTAATGAAATCCAACATTAAGTTTTCAATTTTTTTCAATTTTATTACTTTTAGAATTTGAAAAGTAACTTGATTAGTTGTAAAAATAGATTAATTATAAAAATTTGAAATACTAAAAATAAAAAAGTTTACATTAATAATCCTAGTGGTCAGAAAAAATCTGATATAAAATTCGCAACATTATTTTAGCAATATCTTTGAAAAAACCTTCATGCTTAATAGGAAAATGAAGATTTGCTCTTAAGTTTGCATGTACCATTTTCCAATACACAAAGAAAGAAAATACTGCATTGAAGAGGTAGTTTTAACTTTCAAAAATAAAATACAATAGAATATGGTTTATTGCGCGTAGAGAGTGAAAAAGTACTAAATTGGCATTCCGGAATCGAATAAGTACACCTCAGTTGAACGGAAATAACCTTTTCGAGCACTTCATTCACGACAGGGTGGGAGCCTCGGGAATGGCCTCTTTACATTTCAAAAGTCTCAGCCCTTGTGTACAAAACTTCACCGCTTGTATCTATGAGTAGACAATATATATAACGCATGCAAATTTGATTTATTACAAAATAATAATATCCTAATGGACACTGTTTATATTATAGTTTACCCGTTGCTATGCGGCCATTGCGGCCGGATGGATTCCCTTTCGGCTTGTCATGCATAGCTAATCTTTTATCATAAAACTCTTTTTGCAACTCGATGGCAGTTGATTTATTTTGCATTATTTTGCTCATTCTTCAATTAATAATATATCTAAAAATCACGTTACGATTCCGTCCGATTATATAACTTTTCTCTAATTAAATAAAACTTTTCATCGTGAAAAATCAACGACGTTCCATTCATGATAATTAATTTCTCCAGGGCTATTTTCTCCAAAATATAAATAGTAAAAGCAAATTTATATTTTCAATACTCATTCCAATTGATTGAAAGTTAAAAAAATAAAATCAAAGGGACCAGTGTACCGTAATCATAGTTTAAAATCGACCGTCCATTTAGGCGTCTGCGACTCCGGAACCAGTGCTTCGCTTTTCTCTCACTTTGACACTTATTTCTGCGCGAAGGTGCACACATACCAACCCGTGAAATACACTGTTATGCAGTTCAAAAATCCTATTACCCAACCTAATATTTAAAAAACCCCATTTCAAACTTTCATTTTTGGACTTTTGTCCACTTAGGGGGTTTGGCCCCACTGTGCGCCAGTAATAGCTGCGCCTATCCTTAATTCCTAGCTGCGCCCTTGAAGCGAAGGAAGAAATACAGCGGATGGTTTACCGACTCGTAAACATACCACATATTATTTACCATGAGAAAATCATGGGTTTTCACTGACACATGAGAACAAACATCACAAAAACTGAAAGACTGGCCATGCGATTTGTTAATCGTTATCACGAATGCAACACGAATTCGAAATTGAATACGTTTAAGCTCAAAAGGGCATATAAGTTGGGATCATGGAATCTTCGAATTGAGAACTTCCTCATCTTTGAATTTTCCTTTGAGTATAGTGGCGTGAATCACTTTAATTATCAGTTTTTTTAATAACCAAACACGTTCCGTTGGATAGTTTTGGTTGGTTTAGGTTTCGAAAGATCATGAACACAGAGCCTACCTTTAGCTGTAAATCGTGCCGTGGTAAGCCAGGTGCGTCCAAGGACTTTAAATATTCAGATAGATAGTTGGTGACTTCGTCTTCGTTTATTACAAAGTTAAAAGATTTGAATTCATGCAGAGTACACGGACATTACCGATAATCAACAATTGCTTGGAGATTTGTTTACACACACGGTAGTTATGTGCTTGTTGACAACTCAATTCGAGCTGAGCTTACCTCTAATTCAATTATTTTAATACTATTTTAATATTACTTAAATATTTTTAAAATGTTTGAACATTTAAATTTTTTTAATATTGTTAAAAAGATCAGTCAATACAATAGTAAAAACGAAAAAAAAATCTTATTTTTTTGACCGTCTTAACAATCAACTCCTAAAAACATACCTCTAAGATAAAGTTGAATTTGTTTGTGAACTTTTCCTATTTTTTAATGTCCTATATGTTATCCGGGGCTGAGACGAATCCAAAGAGCCTAATGTCACTGAAATCGGTGCAGCCGTTCTCGAGTTATAAGTGTTCTAACTAACACGATTTTCGACTTTCTTTTATATATTCCTATTTTCTGATTTTATATTCCGGCAGACTGTTCTTAGTATTAAGTCGAAACTTGCAGGAAATGTATATTGTACATTTTATCAATACTGATTATTTGCTCTCAACTCAGTCAAGTAGACTCAGTCAAGCCAGTAAAGAAAGCCTGACCAAGTGCAGTCACTCCCCTTGTAATCGGGATAAAGTTAATTTTCTTTCACCAAAAATAATTTTATAGTTTTATCCAAATTTCATATGCAGCATTTCGATGGCTAAGTTCCAACAACACGTATATCAAAAATAGCAACTTTTCAGGAGAACAAAAAACGATTAATTTCTTTTACTTACTGGCTTGACTGAGTCTACGCTGTAGGCTCCCACCTCCCTAAGGGATCGTTTTGCCATTCGATAGGTGGGCGAGGTGTGGGAAGATTTTTTTCGCTTCAAGAGACAATATAAATTCTACTTATGCTCATCGCTTCGTCGAACGATGAACTTATCGAATGAAATAGATTTAGCGTAGTGTGCTTCAGAACTTCTGTTAGCCTTACATTACCTCGCGTTGGTGTAGTTTAAATGTTATTTAAAACGTTAAGTGCCGGATAATTACATTAAAATAACAATTCGTGATTGGATCTCTAAACTAAAAAATGCACTGTATGCCTTTTGCTAGTGGTCATAGCCTCTTCAACACAGTTGGTAACTATAGCTGTAAAAGTATTTGGTAATCAATTCTTATACGCGCCGCTGCAAACGAACACAAGAGGTAAGCATCAGTAAATCAAAAGAGGTCGAAAACTCATCGTGAAGATTTATCAATGGTTTAGAAAGGTCGGAGCAAAGCTCTTTACAAACAACCACGAAAAGTTGCATTAAATAAACGTTACATTACATAAAATTACATTACAATAGGAATGCGAGATCGGATATCTAAACTGAAATACAATGCACTGTTTGGACTAATAATGTCAAATGATGGACTTAAAAGCATGACAAGAAACAAAAGTACAATACATGCTGTTTATGCAAGACTTTTGAGTGGATTCCAGTCAAAATTGTTTGTTTCTTACTTCAGGTACCATACCTAATTACATTACGTTTATTTAGTAAAAAAATCTTCTTGTACATTTTTAGTTTGTGCACATTACCTGCATAAATAAAAATTGTGACAAATTTCAAATTAATGAAAATAATTAGTATAGTATTATTTTTACTTACTTATCATTTACTTACTTATTACTTATCAATTTTAAATGCCTACAAATTTATTTATTTTCAAATTATTATTTACGACTTTTTATATTTTTTTATATTTTCTGTTTCAATCAGCAATATTATTGCCATTTTTATTTTTTTCAATTTTTATAGCGATTTATTGATTCTTTGAAACTTCAAGTTTTATATTGTCTAGTTAGCGCTAATCATAATACGACTGTCTTCCACTTGACCTGGTGGTGGCTGAATATTCTGGTAAGCATAAAGTCTGTTCTTACACATAAGCTGACCAGAACTTTCAACCAGGAAAAGTCGAAGGCTGCTTCATCTCTTGGTTGGCGTTACCCAGATATTATAAAACTGGCTCTGAATGTGTCCGTGATATGAGGCGCTCTTGTTTATACCACGTCTTATTGTGTTCCGCGCAGGTGCGAGTGTTCACCTGGCCGCCAGTGCACCCGGGTCGAAGACGACCTGTCGGCACGTGCCTTCGTGTACCGCTGCACGCCCGCTGCCAACGAAGCCACGATCACGCCACCTTCATCGCCGCCGTCCACAGACCGCCGCCGATGACACGAAAATGACGCGCCACGTGCCAACCACGTGTTCTCGCCATTGTTGCGCTCTCTTCCGCCTGCAGCGCCTCTAGTGGTGGATGTGCGACACAGCGACGGAGATGAGGAAGGGGGGGTTCTTCGATGGCGTGTTTGAGGGCGACAGATGACTGTCATGCCTCTCAAGGCGAAAATATGTACGCATCTGACTGTCCCAATGCCTAATATTTATTTATCAATTATCCTATTATATTATCTATTTTATTTTTTTCCATTTTTCATCTGATCGTGCGGGATAGCTCTCTTATTCATTGTGTTCCATGATGAGTGTGTGTATAGATAGATCTAAGAGGGCTGTGAAGATAGCATTGGATCTACACTGTGGTATCTAATTTGAATGAAAAAGTCGTGGATTTTAACTTTAAAGGTATTAATACTTGTTTATTAGAACGGAATAATTTGTATGAATGAAGGCTCTCCTGGGGCGATTCCATGGGTTATGCTATTTTTCGGGAAGAAAGTTGTGTTCTGTAGCTCATGGTGGCCAACATTCTAACTCTCAGATCGATTATCGTCATCAGAGTCGATATAATTTTATTGCTGGAGTCTACAATAAAAAAAGTGTTATTCGCACCTGCTCACGGCACTGTTATTGCTGGTCGGTAATTGAATGATACCTGTTCTTCTCGCAGGTGGCAACACATGGCTCGATAGCCCAAATTTCAACTTTTACTCCACCGCGACGCTGTCATGGCCACTACTATGATCTAAATAAGGATTTAATCCTATTTTGATTTGGCGATGTACACTTTTCGTCCAATATGCCCAATTTATCGTCGTTGTTACCCCAGAACTGATAAAAATGGAATTATGACGAATCCTCCTCAAGCGAAGAAAATAAATTGCGCATCTAGCCATCTTGAGGAGGATTCCCAACGTTTCGCCACATATGAATACATAGGAAATCACTCCAATTTCAAATATTTTCTCGGCTCATGTAGTTTGTAGAGAATTCCCGACTTGATTGACGCATTCCTTGAACATATTAAGCGGTTTTATTTTCAAAGTAGTTCTGCCTGTTTTCCCATTTAAAGAGCATTGGTGTCATCCATGGTCACGTGGCCCAGACTAGTTTCACCCTGGCTTCAACTGCGTGGTGGATAGCGACCAGCATTCAATTATCTAGAATTCAGTGATGTTCTTAGATATTTATTGCTTCTTTGATAATTTTTTATTATTTTCGATGAAGCATTGGTTTTAAATTCATTCCGTGTCAAAGTTTCCGATTGGAAAGGAACTTGGTGTTCTCAGTGGTCCATAAACTGTGGAATTACTTCATTGGCCTTCATATTTTCATTTTTCATCATGTTTTACATTTTTTGCGTAATTTATAGTATCAAATGCAACTATTTCCCGTGCCGGATCTTGTCATATTGTTATCGCATCTTATTTATTGAATGAAATGTATTTATATTCAGTATTTTATGATTATTGAGTGTATGTGTTTTTTATGAGTTCATAAAATAAAATGGTGAATACGAAGACGATGTTCATTTGCTCAGTCCAAGGTATAGTTAGAATAGTAGTTTGACGCTCGCCGTATTCTTCACAGTGGCGCTGGTGTCAGGTATGCCAAAAAGTATCCCTCCCCCCGATGTCTAAAACTCCTCACAGGGTTGAGTCGTTCCATACACTTCCACTATGGGAATTAAGGAATCCGCCATCTTTGTTCTTCCGTCTCTATAGTCTTATGGTGGAAAGTGATGTAAACTCAGTTTTTCATAAATACGCGATTCTCATCGCATGTCGGGTAATCATTTATTATAATCAATTCAGTCTGGATGTAGTAGGAACATTTTACTAACGATTTGTGACTTTTAAATCGTGAAAAATAACTAATTAAACGGGCTTCAGTCAAGTTTTGACTCTTTTCACCGGACGTTTTTCCGTATATGAAACTCACATATTTAAGTTTGAAACTGGGTATATCATTTCCGAAACTACTATTATTACTCTCAGGGCTACTATACAGTGATACGTTCTCGTCAAAGGAATAATTTCAGCTTTAGGAAAGTAAAATATCAGCTGGGAGACAATTGTTGTATTCAGATCGGAAGAGATTTCGCATTTAATATCCGAGTAAACTTCCATGAAAACGGTGCAATAAGTGGCGTAGTCAAGGGGGGTGTCCGTGTTGGAGATATAGTAACAGTTGATGCTTGTAAACAGTTTGTTATCACCATTGTAATAGAAAGTAAAATCGTGAAAGAAGAAAAAGAAACAGAATCCGGACAATTTTATTTTTCACGATGTCATCGGATGCTCATAGCGAAAGAATAACCGTCCAGAAGCTAAATGATAATAATTATCAAGCATGGAAATTCAAGATGAGAATGGTGTTAATAAGAGAAGGTACGTGGAAAGTAGTTGATGAAGATAAACCAGAAAAATCCGAGGCGGGATGGAAAGGAAAGGACGAGAAATCACAAAGTACCATATCTCTTAGTGTCGAGGATGGTCAGATAATACACATTTCCAAGAGTAAAAGTGCCAGAGAAATGTGGTTAGAATTGCAAAAAGTGCATGAAAGGGCCAATTTAAGCAATAAATTGTATCTACTTCGAAAACTTTATCAATCAAAACTTAAAAAGGGTCAATCAATGCAAGAATATATAAAGTCAACATTAGAACTAATCGAACGTTTGCGGAGCATCGGAGAAGAAATTAAAGATTTTAATATAGCTGCTCTCTTGCTTAGTGGTTTGACAGATGAATATAGCACCCTTGTAACAGCCCTTGATACGCGTCCAGATGACGAACTCACATTAGAATACGTAAAAGGAAAACTGATTGATGAATTCACACGTAAGAATGAGTCCATAATATGCGATGAATCACGCAACCTGCAATCGGAGTCAGCTTTGAAAACACGAAAACCACATGAATCCAGATCGGAAAGAAGTAATTATAAAGAGACTCGCGAGTGTTTCGTTTGCAAGAAACGGGGACATTTAAAGAAGGATTACAGAATATGGAAAGCAAAAATGAAAGAGTTCAAAAAGGAAAAAGACAGTCACGAGGCGCGAGGTGCTACAGATGCCAGCCTGAACGCATCGTTTGCTACTGCGTTTTGTTCATGGTACGTAGATTCGGGCGCTACGAGCCACATGACAAATGATATTGACTTCTTTACAAGAATTCGTCGAAATAAAGAAGGAAAGGTAATCGTTGCCAATGGGGAATTCATTGGTATTGAAGGGACAGGTGAAGGATACCTCAATTGCAAGATATCTCCGACAGAAATAAACAGGATACTATTGAAGGATGTTCTGTATGTACCTGATTTGCGAGGCAGCCTACTCTCGGTAAAGAAATTAGCTAAAGAAGGTAATGTGGAGACTTTCAAGGAGAATGACTGCATAATTGATAAGAAAAGCACAATGCAAGCTGTGGGAAAGATTGATGGTGATCTTTATAAATTATCATGTCAAGAAATGGCTAATTCTGCGAAGTTTGGGAATCACCGGAATTGTATTCATCTATGGCATAGGCGGCTTGGACATAGAGACCCAGTTGCAGTGAAAAGATTAATTGATGATAAACTTGCTATAGGAATAGAAATTGATAACTGCAATAAATTCTTGAGGTGTTGGGACTGTGTAAAAGGAAAATTATCGAAGAAATCGAAAGACATTTCCCAAAACAAGCAGTTATAAAGCTTAAAGACCCCTAGAACTCATTCACTAATGTAAGATATTTGTGGTCCAATGAGTACAGAAACTCCAGGGAAGAAACGTTATTTTCTCACATTTATTGATGATTACTCTCGTTACACAACTGTATATCTGCTACGCTTAAAGGAAGAAGTGTCAATCAAAGTGGAAGAATATGTTGCAGCAGTTTCTTCTAAATTTGGAAGAAAACCGAAAATTCTGCGAACGGACAATGGCGGTGAATACATAGGAAAGAAAACCCAGGATATTTTAAAGAAAGAAGGAATTGAGTTTCAGACCACAGTGCCATACAGCCCTGAGCAGAATGGAATTGCAGAAAGAAAGAATCGTTCTCTAGTTGAATCAACTCGATGCATGCTGCTAGATGCGAATTTGCCAGAACAGTATTGGGGAGAAGCTATCATGACTGCATGCTATTTGCAAAATCGCTTGCCCAGTAAAGCCATTGACAAAACCCCATATGAGCTGTGGACTGCTGAAAAACCTGATCTTCAGCATACACGAGTATTTGGAAGCAAAGCTTATGCTTATCTTCCCAAAGAAAAACGGAGCAAGTGGGATTCGCGTGCTCAAAAAGGAATTATGGTAGGATATAATGAAACGTCCAAAGGTTACAGGATCCTCCAACCCAGTACGAATAGAATTATCATCAGCAGAACTGTAGTATTTGATGAAAAGGTTACAGATAAAGAGGAATTAATCAAGGATATCGACCTAGAATCATCTGAGCGTTATACATACCAGGATGATAGGTTGATGAGAGAAAGAGAAATACCAATCACCAAGATAGATGATAACACCAAACTGGAAATGGACAGAACAGATCAGCCAGTTCGAAAATCATCAAGAGAATGCCACCAAAATGGGTGCCAAAGAGGGTGCCACCAAAATGGTTATCATACACTGTTAAAATTAACCCAAAGCCCAATCCAGAGTCTTTAGAAGAGGTAATGGAATTGCCTGCAAATGAAAGAGAGGAGTGGATGAAAGCCGCTGATGAAGAAATAAAATCTCTCGAAGAAAATAAACATGGATTTTAACTAAATTGCCTGAAGGAAAACATGCCATTGGATGCAAATGGGTGTTCAAAACAAAATATGATTCAAATGGAGATATTTGTCGACGAAAAGGAAGACTTGTTGCAAAAGGTTACTAAATATGGAGAAGACTACGATTCAACCTTTGCACCAGTTGTAAGACAAAGCACCTTTAGAGTCCTTATGAGCATAGCAGCAGTACGAAGGCTGTTTGTCCTACATTTTGATATGAAAACAGCATTTCTGAATGGCTACATCGAAGAAGAATTATACATGAAACAACCACCGGGCTACACAAAAACCACTGAAGATAAGCTAGTTTGCAAGCTTCAAAAATCAATATATGGACTGAAGCAGTCACCAAGAGCTTGGAATGTCAAAATAAATGATGTTTTGCTTGAAAAAGGATTTCAGCGCAGCCTAGCAGATCCATGTCTTTACACGAAGAATGAAAATGAGAAAAGGATGTATATTCTGATTTATGTAGATGACCTGATTATAATTCATGATAATGAAGATAAAATTAAGGAACTAAGACAAATGTTGAATCATCACTTTGAAGTAAAAGACTTGGGAGATGCAACTAACTATTTAGGAATACAAATCCAGAGAAAAGAGGATAGAAGTTTTCAGTTAAATCAGAAATCCAAAATAGATGGAATATTGATAAAGTTCGGGATGGAAGATGCTAAAGGTGTATATATACCAATGGATCCTGAGTACCCCAAATTGAAAGGAGAGAATGATGCCTTGCCAAATAATGGCAAATATAGGGAAGCAGTGGGGGCACTTCTGTATATTTCAACAACTACTAGACCAGATATTTCTGGAGCAATGAGTATTCTCTGTAGACGGGTTAGTAATCCCAGACAGCGAGATTGGGAAGCTTTAAAGAAACTAATGCGTTATCTCAAGCAAACCAGTGATATGGCATTGAATATTTATGCCTGTGAAGATCTTAAATTGACTGGATATGTAGATGCCGACTGGGGTGGAGATATACAAGATAGGATATCTACAAGTGCATATATTTTTAAGTTGGGAAACAGTGCAATTTCCTGGTCCAGCAGGAAGCAGTCTTCTGTCGCTCTGTCTACAACAGAGGCTGGGTATGTTTCTGCAGCATCTGCCAGTCAGGAAGGTATTTGGCTACAACAATTACTGCATGATCTGGGGGAGGTGCAGAATGAACCAATAAAGACAACCAGGGATGCATAAAAATAGCTTCAAATGAAAAATTTAGTGCCAGAACGAAGCACATCGATGTCCGGCACCATTTTATTAGAGATTTAATGTGATGGTGTTGGAGATATAGTAACAGTTGATGTTTGTAAACAGTTTGTTATCACCAGTTGTTCTAGTTTACGTGCCTTTCTGAAGTAAAGAAAAATAAAAAGGCTGAGCTACCGAAAAGAATAAGCTGCATTCTTTCTGCGCAAAATCCAACTGTCCGGACCCCCAGAAATGTAAAAACAAGATCTTCGTACCTTCATAAAAGAAAACATAGTACTGAAGAATCATGAACTTATAAAATATTTCTTTAAAACATCAAGTTTCTTCGATTGTGAAAAGTATTAAAATTAGTTTAAAACCCATTACTTCGCTCCCGGTTTTTCAAAAACTTTTCTCCCTATTTTTGGACCCCATCGCAAACGAAATTCCTGGCTACGCCACTGGGTGCAATGGATATTATCCGAGGAATTTGAGGACGAGTCTGGCCACTTTTAATTGCAGAAATATCAGAAATATTATCCTTCCTTAAAATTAGACAAGAACAATAATGGAAACCACAAGATGACATGCAGTTTATGTACTTTTAACGATATCTGCACCATAAATAACAGCTGCCTTAAAAGAAATCATCTTAGGAGATATTTAAAGGAATGAAATTTACATTCTTCCTACGTACAGAATGTGTACACACCAAAAATGTTACTTGTTAAGATTTCCAGAACGATTTAACAATTCAATTGAAACTAAGATTATTTATATAATCAATGGAAAATAATCAAATGAAAAATAAATCTTAAGTACACATCATGTAACATTTCTATTAAAATAGATTCAAATTAGCAAGAGAGAATGATGAATAGGTGATAAAAGCTGCAACACATCTGGCATTATTCTCCATATTACAATGTTCCTTTAGCGTCAATGACATTGACTACTGGAATATCTGAACATGTAATTAAAAATATAAATAAAATTTCGAGCTTCATTACACCAAAAGAAGGAATTAATAAACAATTTCAATGAACAGCATCAGAGTGATTCATCAAATTCTTACTATCAACAGTCATGATAAAGTTCTACAATTCTTATACTTAACGTAACTTATCCATCAAAAGAAGCATTCTCAATTATGAAGAAGAGACTTGGCACAAAAAAACTTTGAAAGCAGCTGAAGCCATACCAAGAAGGACAAGTATCGAAGGAAAAATAAATAATTGGCATTACATGCTGACGATGTACAGTCGGATTCAAAATTATTGCAACAAATGCAGCGGCGCCACTTTCGCCACAGTTTTGAAATAGAGTTTCGGTATTTTCTATTGCACCAGTGGGAGGGAAATTTGAACAACATTCCCACTTCCCGCAATATTTTTATAATAACATGATTAAATGGAAATGTATGCGCGATATGTGCAGTGTTTATTGCCACATAAATTGTGCAGCTCATGCTAGATAATAAATCTACGTCCAGAACGCCACTTTACTTCTTCTTGTAAGTTGGCCCATCGGTTGAAGTATATTGTCTTACAATTAACGCTGAAGCTTTTCGATCAGCGATAGCGAACAAAACAGACACATGAAATATCCGCCGCAATATCACAGCAAATAATGCCACTGAGTATTAAAATTCAGTTTGATTTAGTGATACTAGAAGACTGGTTCATTCCCTTTCCTTACAAAGCTCGTAATGAATCCCGTTCGTAGTCATCGAGTGAGATGGACTAATGGATAATGAGAAACACTTGCCACGGCAGCAATTCAAAGTCGGTGATTCGAATCTCTGCGATCTAATTTTGTTCAGTAACAGTATGGCAGTAACAATTTTTAAAATAAACTTTTACGCATATTAACTTAATTAAACACTGCTGTCGCTATAAAATTTTTAATGGAGAAAAATCTTTTTGCTTTCCGCAGATATCATTATTCGTTTTTACCGGAATATCAATGCACCAATAATATGGAAAATATTTCAGTCAGGTAAACTGCTTCATCAAGTCCTTTTTCGCATTACCCGAATATTTTATCGTTTTAAATAATATGTAGACACTCACGAGACCCGCTTAATTAATGTGGCCGGGTCGGTGAAAACTTGGAAGGTTGGCACAATAAGCAACCTGCATTCTTTGTCTTCGAGGCGAGCCGACGAGAACGGACATGGACGCGACTGAGCAACCGCACCTGGAGTCGAACTCCAGGAACAAGTGCCCAATCGAAATTAAGATTGGGTGCTTTACATTCAGGCGACTCACGTGTCACCTTGTGTTAACTCTAGTCAACTCCTAGCCAGCCACGAATGGAAAGCACCGTATGCGCAGTAGTTGATGCGCGTAGAACATGGTAGAACACGAGTTTAGAACACCGGGAAATTTATCCAAAGAGACCGATGTAAGTGATTCAGAGTGAATATCTGGAATGTTTTTTGTTTATATTGTTGACCAATGTTGGATTCTGATCATTGGTGATTTGGATTGTTCTCTTGACCGTTTAAAGTAAAACTTGTGCTGAAAATTGTCTTTTATTTTAGATGAACGAAGAGCAGTTTATAGCCTATGTAATGGAAGAAATACATAGTAGCAGTAGCAGTGATGATTCCGAATCGAATCCAAAAAATTAGTAAAACACAAGTAAAAAGCAATTACTTTCCTTTAAAGGAATTTAGTTCTCATAAAATGGGTAGACTTTTTACGGTGAAAACAATGATGCAATTTACGCAAATAATTCGACTTAGTTATAGGCATGGCAGGTGTATTTAAAAATAATATCACTCAAATTCACAAAATTTTAAAATAGCAATAAGAATCATCTCACAATTGTATAATAACTACTGCAAATTAAAAAAAAATGCATTATTATCTCTGCATATAAGCTATTTATTTAAAACGTCATACCTTGAACATATCGCACACTTGCCAATAACTAATTTAAAAAATGTTTCAACTCCAGTTCCAATGCAGGTGAAAGGCGCTAAAACAACTATGCATGCGCAATTCGTCTGTCCGCTGTCTCAAACTCAGCTTTTCGTCAGAGTCGGTGTGAGTCCGCCTGTGTCGGCAACTCCAACGAATGGAAAGCAAAAAACACGACTTGTGTCGACGAATGGAAAGCACCCATTAGTGGTTGGAATGTACTGAGGTAACTCACTTCCACGCTCACGTTGGGCCGTCGGAGTGTTCTCTTTCGGTCTCCGTTGCGAGGTTTTTCCTATCTTTGGATTGATATTTGGACTCACCGTTTACCTATTACCAATACGTGGCTCCGTAGCCGAGTGGGTCTATACTGTGCGCTATAACTTTATGAGAAACCTGCGAGTGATGAAGTCCGAAGTGATACCTTTTTTCATTTTTAAAACATAATATATGCAATAAAATGCAATTTATTTTAATCATAATAATGGTGGTGACTAAAAAAATTCAATACTGAATTTTTTTAAGGAGTAAAGTTTCCTAAATGTAGACTCCGAGGTAATCCACACATGCGTAAATCCTCACATCACATGAAGTAAATTTAGGAGCAGTAATGCAGGGAAATAACAATAATTCCAAAACGCCTACTCCGGGGAAAGCTATTATATCTAAATTAATTAGCACATTCAGAGTGATGCACTCATCTTATACACAGCGAGGAAAAGAACCGACCGAAAGGTAATCTAAAAAATATTACATTAACTTTGTCGCAATTAATTTTCAAAGCGTTATAAACAAGAGTGCTAAAATCGGGTGTAAATTTCAGGACGCAGGCATGGTCATAGGAACAGAGAGTTGACTTATGAAGAATGTAAGCGACAGCGAAGTTTTCCCTCCAGTATTTAAGTGTCTAATGCTGCTCAAGCCAGCCGTAGGTTGCAATAAACGTGTCATTCGCAGCGAATAACTGGTTCGTGGATTTTGGGCGGGGACCTTTGAGTAGGGTTCGAGGAAAAACGCTCAAGTCCGATCCAGTGTCGATGAGATACTGCAGTTTAGAGTCAGTGATGAAAAGACGGCTGACAGCAGGGCGGTAGTCGGTTGACGCGTTTACCAACTGCCCTACTTGTTTTCCGCGAAGTTACATGGGGACTCACAGCGATGCGCCTTCTCCGCGAACCTCGCGTGATACCAGTACAGCTCGTCGCTGGATGGGGGACGGGAGTTCGCACGGGAGCGTCTGCGGGAATTGTTTCGGGATGCATTACACTTAGTGACCATGTGAGATTGCTTTTGCTACACTCAAATATATACATGTAATACTGGATCTTACTGCATCTGATTTTTGGGGGAGCTACCTTACACTACTAAGAAGTGACAATGTATAAATATAACGAGTAAAAATGTCCCAGGTTGGGCGCACACAGTAAAATACACACTTAAAGATGAAAATAAATAACCATGGGTGGATCTAGAAGGGGGGGGACGGGGGCTCGTGCCCCCCCCCCCCCCCCCGAACCCTTAAAAAAATATGCAATATTTTTAATAGTCCCATTATCATTGCGTTCGCTTTGTATTACTATGTATCCTTGTGCCCTCTAGAACAAAATCCGGGATACGGTCGCGCGCGCGCGCGCGCGCTTGTGCTTCCCCCCCCCCCCCAGAAAGAAATCCTGGATCCGCCCCTGCTTACCATTATATGCATAAATACTTCAGAAAATTCCTCTGTGAGGTGTAAAACACAAAAATGTCCCAGGTTGGGCGCACACAGTAAAATACACACTTAAAGATGAAAATAAATAAATTTCAGGGGCACCTACCACCTTCCTCAGAGTTAGGAAAGATTTTTATTAAATTGTCTTGCACTTTGTGTGCCCAACCTGGAATATTTTCATCTTATATGTATAAATGTTCGAGGCTGATATCCTAAAGCCCCTTTCCCTCCATCTTACTGTCTGACAGTGTTATGTATTTAAAAAAAACAATGCAAATTAGCTATGCAAATGAGGCTCTAATTTTCATGGTTGAACTTACCTGGCAGATCGCTGCTGAGTTCTCAGTCAGCCACATAACCAGAAAGGTATGAAGAGTTAGGGTGTTATGTGGTTTGCCTTGACTGATAATCTTTTATCGTCGCTTTGAAGGTGTCAGACAACATTACACTCCTAACAATCTTTTCAGCAAATTAACAATGAAATAATCTTTCAGCATTATAACAATTCATTGATTACTGGAAGACATAATTAAATGTAACCACATAATTTGAAAATTGGAGTGCTGGAGGGCTTATGGTCTTCTCAGCATATGCGTTCCAGGCAGGAAAAATATGGGGGATTTTTATGCCCCCAAAACACCCCTATCGTTATAAAAAGTTAAAACGTACATTATTAAAAACAAGCATTACCAGTACTATTACACTTAATCACAAAATCGCATCCATCCACTGTTAAAGCCCTACCTAACCAAATACCTCAACATGCATGCCTGAATTAATCTAACGCCATAATATGGACTCATAGTCACGATGTCCGAAGGCCTGCCTAGTCTGAGTTATTTATAATCGACAGCATTATATAATTAATATATAACCCATATTCTCCTATTCCAAATCTAAACTGTAGCCGGAAAATACATGTTCCTAATCTTTTAGTGTAACAATGTCATATTATCATTACCAAAAATGGATTAACAATGTTAACAAATTGCCTATTTGCATACAATTGAATGAATTAAAATGTTGTCATGCATACAAAGCATGCCCAATATAATTGCACCTTAATGGATGCTTTCTGAATATTTTCACTTTATTTAGGTTAATTGTCAACTGACGAATGTACAATTTTGTCAATACCTTACCGACATTCTATTTTACTGGATTTGTAACAGCACTTTAATTTTCACAAAAATTACACGTAAAATGTTTTTTTTTATATCATCAATCACAAAGAAATTAAAATATTTTATATTTACAACATCTCCTCAGTAACATAGTCAAAGATATATAGAAAATAGTTTTATATCCGTTACTTGTACAAAGTAGACTACATGCACACCTTTTAATAGCATTTAAAATTATTAAATTAATAATTTCAAATAATATTTAAATAATACCATTTTAAAAATCAAGACAAAATATCAACAACAATAATACAAATCGACCTTAGCAATGGGTACAATTTATTGTGGTCAGAGTGTTACTTAATTATATTTTCATGGTCGCAGTTTACGAAGACCTGTCTATTCAGAGTAATTCTTATCAACTGTAAGATGCAATATTAAATCGCTACTCTCCTGCCCCAAGTCTAAACTATTGCTGGAAAAAATACATGCTTTAGTTACAAAAATAAAAAAGGCTCTGTGCAATATTATCGGAAAACATCACAAAAACAGTAATGCTGATAGTACTAAGCACTGGAATAAAGATCACAGCAACATATCACATATTATATTCAATGGTTTCACATATTTAAATACAAATCACAAATGCACCAACTTTTTTAGCCAGGGATAAGTCATATTTCCATGTTATTAAATAACCTTTACAATTTGCAACTCATGCGGAAAAACCACAAACTTTGGAAGAAAAAATATTCCATCACATTCCCAATAAGGGTGCAATTTTGTAAGCATTTGGTGCAAATTAATGACTTATCCCTGTTACACCCCCTCCCCACGATGAGGGAACAGTTTGGATTTGAGGGGGGCATGCACTACACTACGACCAAAATTAATAAGAATAAAAAGAACTACACAAAATATAATTAGCAATTCATAACAATCAAGCACTACTACTACTAATATCATTCATTCATTCATAAACCACATTCCATTCACTCATTCATAAAATCACATTCCATTCACTCATTCATAAAATCACATTCCATCCACTCATTCATAAAATCACATTCATCCATTCATACAGCCCTGCCTACCTAAATACTGCTTTATACGCCTGAATTTATTGAACGCCTAAAAACGGAATCGTGGCCACGATATACGAAGACCTGCCTAATCCGAGTTATTTCTACTCGATGGTAGGACGCAATATAAAATCCCTACTCTCCTGCCGCAAATCCTAACTATAGCTGGAAAAAATACATGCATTAATAAAAAATATACAAACACCCTGTACAATAATAACAACATAATAATGCAAAAAATAACAACTATCTTCAGGCTTGGTGTCTTCTTTCTTCCTAACTTCATTCTTCCTCTCTTCACGATAAAATCCTCGAGTCTCTAGTCGTCGGCGCAGTATCCTCCAGGTGTCCATTTCATGGACCTCCACCTTTGTCTCCAAAAGCAATCGTTGTCGTTGTCCACAAGCTTGACCTGTGGTAATATAACAAAAAATATCATAATCCAACAAAGGGGAGACCTAAAAAGTTAACTCTCAGCTCAGAAATATTATTTCGAGGAAGACGTTAAGAAAATATTAACTTTTTAAGTGTCTAGAAAAGTTTAAAATTAAAAAAATACAAGAGTGGGCAATTCCAAATTCTTTGACGCTTATCTAATCGGTAATATTTCAATGCGTTTTCATTATTCTTTAAACATTTTAAAGATATGATTGGGAAATATTAAAAAATTCCTGGAAATCATTACAGTGAGCTGAAAGTGTTAATTTTACAACTTTTTTTACGACTTACTTGGACTTCATGGGTATTACTTAAAATTGATAGCAAATATATACCATTGTGCATTTAACATCTGCACTATTATGAATTGGAAAACAATAATGAAATTATAAAAATCAGTACGATGAAATTATTTAAAAAGACGAAAACAGAAGTTACAAATATTGCATCCATATTAATCCATATGGCATCCAAAATAGGTACTCAAATTTAAACAAAAAATAGTATCAATCATTGTAACATTATTGTTGCGACTTTTTTGAGATATGTCACTTATACTCATTAAATTCACGGAAAATTTCAAAAAGGTAGAAAATATGGCCGGATTCTAATGTTTCCCTCAGGTAGGGTCTCCTAGGAAGTACACACATATATATGAAGTCTCATAGGACTTGAGCGCGCATGACGGTTGCTTAGTTATGGAAACCTCGACCTACACATAACAATGAGAAAAAAAAACAGCTAAGTAAATACTTATGATACATGCACGAAAATCCCCATAGCTGTCCTTCATTCGAATTATTAAATTTAATGGAAATGAAGTTTCAAATCGAATATATGAAAACAAACGTTATTGTCGTCGTCAACCAATCAATTCCTTTAGATTCAGCGCGGGATTTAAGTTTTGTGAGTGTTGCAAAAAAAAAGCGCAAGATCTTAATTTTGGGTGCGGTTTAATTAAATATTATCGCATTGGAAAAGTGAAAATATTTATTTATTTCCTCTCGCAATGATTAATTTTATCATCGAGGTTCCTGAATGTAAAAAATATAGTGTACCTATGTGATCACTAAACAATGGTTCTGAACTGAACTCAAAACTTGAAAGAGGAATGAATGAAATCTTACCGTCTGCCTGCGGCAACGAGCTGTATTCTTTCTCTCTCTTTGCACGTGCTTTCATCGAGGCCTCGAGTAGTCAACTCACACACACGATCCAACTAACTCTGCAATTGAAAAAAACGAACACTCTTAAAGATACAAAGCAATGTCCTAGAAAATCGGCTTCACGGCCGAATCAATCAATGAATTTTCTAATGGCGCATGGATGTTACAGAGTGAATAGGCTCACCTATTAATTAGATTTTCAAAAACATTGCAGAGGAAATTAAAATAATATTCAATTAATTAATAACACTTATTATAATAAAATAATTCCAATTGAATGGAACTATATCTTCGTTAAATAAGGCAAATTAAAGATCGATTTTAAACCTTTCACTGGATAATTGATAGTTAAATAATTCTTATTCAGAATGAAAAATCATGATGGAAAATAAAATTTGTAATGAATAAACAGATAATTATAAACTAATTATAAATAAAACTTATTCGGACTGCTTTATAATGGGAAAATATTTTGCGGAGACTGTTAAGGGAGTAGATATTTTGACTCGAAAACATTTGTAAAGAAAATATGTCAATGTGTGATTATGAGTCATCCAGAAAAATGCTGGAACAAAAACAATGTTTTGCCCATTGCAATATTTTTCATAACTTTTCAATTCAAAGTTAATAGGTCAATGAAATATCACTTCCTGGTTATAAGTACCAAGTACAATTTTCAAACTAAGTACTGAATGACTAAATTCAGAAGGATATTAAGTTTATTTGTTAATTTTGATGGCATTGTTGCCAAATTAGAAGTTCAGCATAAGCATGAGCACAATTGAGTTCCATTATTGAATGCAAAATTAAACATGAACCGAATTTGAATGAATATTATGTGATCATACCGCCCTTATCTGCTACAACTCATGTAGAGCCGCAAGAATCCGGCTCGAAAAGGTGCACCATCATATCTTCTTCCAAGTGTCTTCTTTCTCCTTATCATCATGTCCAGCGATGACTCGCGCCTAAGGATAGAGCGGGTTAGTGCATACACAAATAAATAACCCTTCCGAGGATTTGCACCACTCCAAAGCAGCACACAAGAACGTGACAATGACATCAATAGGAAATCTTAAATTTCCTACCTAGCCACAGCCACATTCCTGCATGGCGCAATGGAATATGTAATGCAAAACCACGGCACCAAAAACTACAACTAACGCGCGAAAGAAACGCCTAGCCTGGCGCAAATTTATGTTCATTGGCCAGAAGGGCCCAAAGCTAAGATGTCGTCTTCTTCTGGTCCCGCGATGCCATCCTCTTCTGTCTTCTCTTCTTCCGATGAATCTTCATTCTTCTCTTCAAATCCAGCGATGGCTTGCGGACCTAGGGAGAGAGCGGATTAATGCATACACAAAAAAATAACCCTTCCGAGGATTTGCAACACTCCAAAGCAGCACACAAGACCGTGACAATGGCATCAATAGGAAATCTTAAATTTCCTACCTAGCCACAGCCACAGTCCTGCATGAAGCTATGGAATATGTAATGCAAAACCGCGGCAAAAAAACTACAACTAACGGAACGGAAAAAGAACGCCTAGCCTTACGCAATTTTTTATTCGTTGGCCGGAAGGGCCCAAAACTAATCCGCAAATATCGCTCACGTCTTCTTACGATGCTCCTCTTTTTTCTTCTGTGAATACTTGCGTCTTCAATCTCCTCTTCTTCGTGCAGTCTTCACTCTTCCTTCCTTGAAGTCCAGCGATGGCTTGAATCTGTGAAGAGGTAAGATTAGTGCATGCAAAAACAAATAAATAACACTAACATGCAATCCCTAACGCGACGCAACGGAAAATACTCGCAAATATAAATAATCACACGCAGAAAAATATCACACGAAATCACACGATAGATAAAAAACACACGCAATCGGATTCTTGTCGTTCTTCGAGCTCAATGTGATGTCTTCAATCTTCATGGCTGGAAGGGAAAGAGTTACAGACATGTTACAATTAAGTACAAAAAAACACTCAGTTCAGGCGAGGGATTATCATTGTCCACTCATTCCCGATACACACACACATTATCTTCACTCTTCATTCTTCGAGGCCCCCTGCGATTTCTTCAATCTTCGGGGCCACAGCTAGGTCTTCTTTCTTCATTCTTCAATCCTACAATAAATAGTGTTAGTACAAAACCCACCCAAATACCTAAAAAAAACTACACACAAAAATACCCACATGGATTTCCTACCTAAGAATGTACTCTTTGTCTCCTAGGGCCGGTCTCATTCGTAGTAAATAACTTTAAAGTTTACTTTCTGGTACCTTCGTTTCAGCGCTTTTTCGACACCTTTTTAAACTTGCTCCTTCGAGCCGTTACCTTTAGTGTACTGTTGTTACCTAGAGCACGTGCTTTGTTAATTGAGGGTGAATTCACTTTCTACCAGGAGTCTCTCATAACTCCAGTGAGTGTGGTTCATGTCAGCCATAATTTACTATTTCACGTTCAAGATAACCCCATGTAAACCTGATGAAAACCTGACACGGCAATGCATAGAATCCCAGGAAAACTGCACTCTTCCCAGCCTTCAACTCAAGTTGATGAATGGTGTTCTAATTTCTTCAATTCTGAAATTAAAAAAGCAAAAATGTGGATTAAAATTCGAGTCAAAAAATCTCCAAATAACATAAAAGGAATTAGCATTGGATGTCCCGCGAGGCCATCGCCTTCTCTTCTTCATTCTTCCTGCTCTACCCTTCATTCTTCCCCTCACGTCCGGGGATGGCTTGCACCTAAGGAGAGAACAAAAAAATGAATTAAAATCGGGGGTTAGATTATTAAAAATGAGCCACTTAATTCAACAAGCATTTGTCCCTAAGAGACTCAGATTTTGATATCGATATGGGTCTACATCAACATCAAAATAAATACCATGAGATCTTTTTTTTTAATGTGACTTTAATACTTTATCGATTTTTTTCCAAAAAAATTGCCTTAAATCATATAAATCCCACAATTCAACTATCAAATTGCCGTAGAGCCATTATTTAATGCTTATTTTACAGCTAAGTCCTTTCGGAAGTCACTCTGAGTAAAATATTTATAAAGTGCACTTCCATATTATTGTTCTATTGAAATGTTTAAAACATTTTAACACTTTCAATGCTGACCATGTAAAACTCAAAATCGACCCCCGGTGCGGCTGTCGTTTTTTAATGCAAAACGCATGCATTGGTGCCAAAAGAGCTGGGAAAAATAATGAAAAAATTTTCTTGGCCCTAATTTGTTAGCTATGAATTTTTTTATTTATGACGTGATATCACGTCACCCGCACAGCGGGATATAAACGTATTGCGGGTTGCATACTGTCGGATTTTTCCTCGTGCCACCGTTTACTTTCAATTTTTTTTCTGCGCTATGTATCCAAACAAATACGAAGAAAATGAATTTGTTATGTTCTACTAGTATCGCCATTGGTATTTTGCCACTGCCATAGGGAAATTTTTGGCTTAGATGGATGTAATGCAAGTTATAAGTACAAGGAATCACCGTGAACAGCTGTTTGATTGTGATGGTAATTCTGCGCAAGATATTTCGGCGTATTCCTTGTACTAGTAATCCTAAGTATCGGGGTAGGGTTCGATAATATTGAATAATTTCTACATTTTCTTCTGAAGCCACTATTCTCGTCACAAATTCCTTCACTCGTTTCATGTTTTCAGCTCCAATTCCTTTCTTCCCATACGACCACCCGTAAGCATCAGATATTAAACAAAAATGGTTTTCACATGCCATTATGTATTCCCTTTGCTGCAGGTGCTTGAGATGGGTGGCACTCCGCTTTCGAGATTATTTTCCGACGGTGTATTAGGGTGTTTCTTGACGTGCACCACTCCTGCCGGCTGTTCTAAGGTTGGAGGGGGTACGACGGAGGTGAAGCGAGGGGTGATAGTAAGATTTAGTCGGTCCACTTGTAAGAACTAGGAATAACTTTTTTGTAAGTGCCATCGGCACATCAAAAAGATGGGGAAGGTATGGGGGAAGATTTTGCTGATACGTGTCCTTTTTGGGTCATTGGGGTATAGACTCCGTTGCCGAAATAAAAATGGATGTGGAAACAGAAATAATCAACCCATAACTTCCTCATTACTATCTTCTGAACTCGAGCCAATAACATATTTTTGCAATATGATGTTACCGAGTTAGAAATTAATGCATAAAAACTGGAACTAATAGTATTTGTAAGTAAACATCTTACAAGTAATCTTCATTTAGGCCACGTATCGCGGTTCTTACTACGAATATTCTGCGAAAATCTGAAAATGATGTAAATTTTTACCGCAATAATATTTTTTCATTTGGTGCATAATAATATCAATTCGAGTAAACCATTCAATAATACGCATTGCTAGGAATAGATTTGCAGCATCCTTATTACTTACCCGATTACCGAAAGCAACGATACGTTTTCTTTCTAATTACACGAGGGAAAGACTAATTCCATCGTGCTTGGAAATCTCTAGTCACTTCTTATTTATGTAAGAGCCCTAGTATATTGAAAAAAGGAATCACAAGACATGAAAAAAATATTATATTTACCCAAAACAAATTCAATACAATCGAAATGATGACCATTTTTAATTTATATATCATATACAATTACGTACAGTCATTTATATTTTACCAATGTAGGAAATACCTCTCTCACAAATTTTATAACAATATATTTAACCTAAAATCTATTGCAATAAATGATACAAAAATATATAATACTATTTATGCCTTCTTATGAAAGAAAGAAAAAAGCTCGGGACAGAGTAGAGGAGACCTAGCAGCCAATTTAGATATCTGCAGTCTCTTTCCTACGCCCAAGAGTGCTTGCACCGCAATAGTGCAATACTTGCACCATCGATTCTTCTTTCTGCCACCTTCCTCTTGGATGAGTTCAGGGAAGTGAGATTGAGATATTGATGGTAAAAGTGGCTTGGAATAAGGAATGTAGGATGGAAGAACAAAGGATCTAATGACAGAAAGACGGAATTTATAAGGGAAATCTTTCCGGCGGGTTCACGATAAAAGAAAAAGCGTGCATAGCTTTCGGGAAGGAATTATTAGGGAATCAATGGAGGAGTGAAATGAATCTAAAAGGGACGGATTTTTTTAGAGGAAATACTCAGGCTCTGAATCGTTTAGGCCGGTGTTCGGTGAAAAATGTAGGGCTTGAAGAATGCAAAAGAATCAATCACGACTCATGTATTTTCGAAGGCAAAGCAGATCAAACAAGATAGCAATGCTCCATTAGTCGGATATATTGGTTATAGGAATACCTACCTTGTGAAATATTAGGCCTATGAAAGTAAAACTCTTCATAGGTCAATTGTTTCCGATTCCTAACCTATTCTTTCGAAGATTATGAGAAAGTATGTCGGTATACGAAAGAGGGTGTCTGGGAAAAGGAGACGCAAAAAACGCTTAGGTCGTTGGAAGGGGGTGGAGTGGTTAGAGCTGGGTTTTCTATGAAAGTGATATTTTGAGGGGTTACTGAACTAAGGGTCCACCGCGAAGGAAGTTCGGATGGAGAAGGACTGACGGTATTGTTAGAGGGTTCAGGGAAAGAATAGGACAAAGGGGATGGGCCATTGATTGACATAAAGGGATCTGGCATAGAAGGAGGCAACGGAGTACCTGACTGTGAGGGTTCAACCTCCTCCCCACCCTCCTCTTCTCTAATTTCTAGCTCGGAGTCCTCAGAGAATGCCTGATCCCGCTCTCTTCCAGGAGCTCCCCCTTCTTCGTGTACATTCGTCTAGAGAAGGCAGAGAGTTAAGAAGGAAATGTTTGTGTCCTTGCGGAGGTTTCCTCCCTCGACGTCGATGGCTGCAGGTCCTGATGGAAGGTCGAAGACTGCTGATCATCTGCAAAAGCTGATGAATATAGAATTTCACCTCTTTCAGGCGGCATCGACTACCGGCCAGCATGAAAAATTTTCCATTTTACTCCTCGCTTCCGTACCATCTGCAATAAATACATTGTATTTTTTTGTAAAAATTCCGATAAATAACAGGACCAAAGTAAACACTCGGTGAAATAGGCCAAACCTGAAATGCTACAAACAGCTTTACTAATGTAAAACTATGTTTAGGAACTAAATATTCACAATGGCGAGACAAAGAATTGAAAGCACCCATAAGCCATTGATTTCACAGTTATCGAGAAAATAAAAGCATTTTTATAAAGCAACTCCTTAGCACTTCTTCGCCAATCCATGGGATAATGTGCAAACAGTTATTTGCAATTATAATAAGAATGTTTATAGGTGCATAATATACATATATCAACAATAAATATTATAAATAACTTACACTTTTTCCGTAAATAACTTTCTTCACTCTCGTAATATTGCCGCTTGTCGATCCCCTCCCTGATTAGGAGTTGCACTGACAAACAAAGGAAGGGTGCAAAAGTTAGAGATATGTTAGGTTGCATAAAAAAATGTAATGGCATTTTAAAATTTACATTTAAGTTTAACTAATCACAGTACTTCATGTATTAATTTAATAAAACTTATTAACATCAGACAATAAAGGTTCGAAAAATACTAGGCTCGCAAGAAGAAAAAAGGAAGGATGGAAAAAAATCTTCTCGCTAAACATTAAAACAGAATAAAAAATTAATAAACACACATAATTAAGTTCCAGATATTAAATACTTATGATTTGTAAAATAAAACTCAAATAAAATTTGTCATACTCTCGCATTAATAGAAAGAAATAAAAAAATAGCATAAAATACAGGGGGGAAAATGAATGGAAATTGTCTCACCTTATGATTAAAGAAAAAATTTCTCCCGATCCTCCCAGGAAAGGTTGCTTGAAACGGCGTTCACAGATGCGCTGCTAGATCCCTGCTGAGCAACTTAGGGGGGCAAAATGTCATAATATAACTGAACCGAGCTCTTAGGGAGGGCCGGAACCCTCGGGGTACGCATGACGTGATATCACGTCATGCCGCACTCAAGGTAACTTTTCTCAAATAATCCATCTCAGAAGTAGCCCAAGCATTTATTCTTTAGAATGCAGGCTCATTCATTACCTTAGAGTTACAAAAATTAAATTTAAATCAACTCCTGTATGAAATTTTTTGAAAATATTTAAACGTTTACTTTTTCTCCCGTGTGGCTTTCCGATTACTTTTATTACCAGTCCATGGACGTGTACTCATAGACTGGTAGTCTATATCATAGTAGTATGACCTACAGCTTCAACTATAAACTATCAACTATGAATTCATCAAAAAACTCTGAGACCCTCCGGGACAAGCTTTTTTGGAATTAAGGTGGAATGACTCCAACTATTATATCCGTCTGTCTTTTAAAATCGTGGAAATGGATGCTAAAACAAAGGCTGTTTATTTAAAAAGGACACCCAAAAAATTCTCTAGAAGTTCACATAGTTGTTCAATGGCTTTTAAACAACAGGCTATTTTTTAGGGAGCTTGCTAAAGTGATAGTGAATGGGGTAGGGACATTGAAATCTCTCGTAAACATTAAATTATTGTACTTTAATGTGGAATTCTTTATATCTACTTGATTTTAGCAGTGAAAGATTTGCATAAATATGTAAACTGACTTAGAAATATGTAACTATAATTATTATAATTGCAACACTAGAGAATTCGTAGAATAAGCAGTACCAAAGAAATACATAGGAAACAAACATTTTGGGAAATATTACATCGTATCAACTATTTAGTATTAAAAGATAGGTAGACAACAAAATTTAAAAATATAACTCAAAAATTGAAGTTATTGACCACACGATGTTTGTATATTACAAGTTGAGCAAGAATCTTTTACTATATTGGATTTGTACAAATTGGAATTCAAAGTTGCTTTGTTCCACCGAGATCACGATATAACTTTATCTAGTTTATTTTGGATACGTTTATTTTGGATAAATTAGTACGGAAGCTCATTTTTAATCAATAATCAGAGTCAATACTTATATAAAAATTTCCTTCTCTCTTCACATAAATCGTTGAAATTGATACTGAAAACAAAGGAGGCAGTCAAGTGAACCTTATTTCTATGCTTCACGGGTTATCTTTGTGGTAAAATGAAAAATCAATAACTTAAAACCATGACCCATAACCATGCGTTATTATCGTTACGGAATTGAATGCTTAATTTCAGTGTAAATACGTTAATCTAACCTTCATTCGTTATATTTATTAAAAAACAATGTTTAATCATTTTTATGAAAATAATTACGAGATACTTGCAAGGACCCCAGGGTACTTTCAAGTATCACGTGAAAGTATACTTGCAAGGTCCCCCACGTTAGATTGGGTGAGAATCGGCTTGACCCCCTCGCCCATCCTAAATGCCACATCTAATTAACCCTTTCACTACAAACAAAGTAAATATTCGCCCGGACGGTTTTTGACACGGAATACGAAAGCCACAAATTTTCGTCTCATTCTTTCATACGCAGGCGACCGAATGCCGCAAATATCCGTTTCGTTGTCCTTTTATGCCGGTCGCAGCTACGCGAAGTCTTATCGGGACCCAACAAAGCGGGGACATAGGCCGTACCCTCGAAATCCGGGAGCAGGTACCCGGACACCTCGTCTTCTATTACCCCTTTTTGTTGTAAGGGATAGCGATCGTTCAGTCAGTTTTTGAATTAAGCATTTGTTCCTTTCTCAAAAAAATATAAACTAATAATAGACTTCTTTGTCTTTTAAGGAGCGTTTACAATTTTTGAATGAAATTTTACGATAAATATTAACTTATATCTCGATTTCAATATAAACATCAACATAGAAATTGTTGATGCATTAAATCCGTTAATTAGGACTGTAGAGGTCCGATCAAAAGTTAACAATGCATAGAAAAAAACCGAGGAATTGAATTCGAAGTCTGCAACATACGGGCAAACAACAATTATCCATGTAGCAATTCACTAAAACTAATCATGAACAGGGGCGCAGCCAGGAATTAAGGATTCAGGGGGTTTCAGGCACAACTAATACTGGGGTGTCTGGGGGCATGGCATAACTGCCAGGGGAAGCGGGATGTGCGAGGGCCCTCCGCCAGAAAAAATTTAGATAAATGGTTAAACATGGTGATTTTTACGGCCTTCTTAGGGATATTTATTAATACTTACACTATTCTATAAGTAATATTAATCTAAATAAATAAAAAAGATTAAACTTCAAAATTGTCTGAGCTCTGGGGGCGGTTATATATCCTCGCTAAGACAAGATGAGTGTACCCGGAAGCCAGAAATTGGGAAAGTGAAGTGTCAACCCGGAAAGGAGGAAGACCAACTATACTTTGAGTCCGAGATAATGCGGAGTCCCCGCTAGGAAAAGTCGAAAAAGGTGGCGCTGAGGGAGTGTGAGCCCCTTCTTAACCAATGTCCTGCTAAAATGGTCTGCACAGAGGGGACGGAAGAGACCCTTGGGGCTTAGTCCAACTGTGACGTTACGTCGTAAATCTAGTTGATTGTTCACGTAAGCCCAGACATAGGGAAAACTCCAACCGTCGGTCACAAACTGGATCAGGGAAAGACTCCACAAACAAGAAAATCAGCTCACAAGAAAAAGGGAGCAAAAAATTTACGAGTTATTACCGTTCGATATCTATTCAAAGTAGAGTATTCAAAATCAGAAGTATTACAGAAAACAATGATAGTAATTCATGATCCCAAAGGAAACATTACCAGCTAAATACCAGCAGAATAATTGCTCAAAATTTGCCATGTCTCACTAGACATGCGTCCACGACCAGTCCACGAGCAGAAGAGAGCTTGCCTATTGCAAGACGAGACAGGATAAGAGGGGAGGGGTTTTTCCAAGCGGCGGAGGGGGTACTCAAGGCGAATTCACTACTGCGCCACTGCTCCTGTTGACCGGCTGTTCCGCAAAACATCATCCCTGGGTTTGAGTGAACAGCATACCAGCCGGAATTCTCCCCTCAAACTTCTGGGGGTGGGGGGAACCAGAGTCCTCTGGATTGTAGATAATACACTACAAAGTTGAGTCGTCGCATTCTACCATCTTTGTTCTCTGCACTTGTTGTTTACATTGTGAAAGTGAATGTGGCTGGCAGTTGCTCGGCAAGATTTTCCGTTATTTGTAACGGCACAATAGGTTGTAGTTCGGCTCCTAATTGCTCCATTAGCACCAAGGACGTGTTTAAAAATTCTAGTTTCCCTCAAAATACTGAGAGAAGAGCGAAATGGCTTCAAATATGCCGAAGGGACAAGTGGCACCCAACAATGTATTCCCGCCTACGTGAGGTAAGTTTTTCTACACAAAATGGTTCCTTTAAAACAATTACCTTACATTTTTAATAGTGTTGATCCACGTATTTCAATTATTTGGTTTGAACTGTGCATAAGTAGTAATTTAAACAAATATGTATTCCGGTTCAGATAATCCGGCGAGGTTCCTGACGAGTGTTTTAATGCTTCTGTCCCAGACGGCACAGAACCCTCCGTATCTAATTCGTATGTACATAGTACCCATTGACTACGGGGCTACTGTGCCGCTCCGTCGCTTTTCGTCAATGGATAATTTCCATTCGCGGCCTGTCGACGAAGCGCGTACGAAGCATGTGAATGTCCGCTATGAAGCACGTACGATAGGATACGAAGCGCGCAGGAACACAGCACTCAGGCTAATCTCAATCGATTAGGTCGAAAATTAGTATCGTAACTCGCACGATCGAAAAATGTATCGAACGCAACACAATCGATAGCTACCGACCGTAGCGAGAACCTTAATACGAATCATTATGAATTGTAAGTTCTCAACAGGTACATAATACTATATCATGGTATTTAGAATTCATGATACAGTATTATTTACCTATTGAGAACTTACAAAACTTATTCGGCCACTTAAATAACTGCGAAAAATGAAATTCTCAAGGCTAATTCACGCATCCCCAGTATCCAGCATTCTTAAGTGGCTCGTACTTACTTGAAAACCTTGATATGTTAATAAGAGTAAATTCTTATTAATTTTGACACTAAATAAGACATCACATAGCCCACAAGCATTAAAAAGCTTACCCTAAAGCCTGACGAAATAAAATTTTTAAATAAAAATTGCCGATGAAACAGGATTGCTGACACATCTGCTATTAGTATGATCGAATTCATCAAAATGCAAGCAAAAATTAACGTATAGTTCAGTCTCAGCTACTAAAACTTACCCATATCAGGCGCTAAAGTATTTGAAAAATTATTTGGGATGAGTAAAAGGCTCTAGGTCACTGCAGTAAATGTATCAACCTATTAAAAATATGAAAGTCCTGCCAAATCACCAGCATAAACACTTGTAAAATAAAACATGGTATCTCTTAGATCACACCTCCGATTTTATACTTACTTTGCATGAAGTCACCACCACAAGAAATTTTAAAGAGGCAGGAAAGAAAAAACCCACAGAAATACAATACATATATTATGTATTTTCTATTGTCAACCACAATAATATTTCCAATTTTCTCTTCTATCCCACATCTAATTTAGCGAAACAATTACTCTTATTCTCTTTCGAATAAAAAATTATTTAAAAGAGGACTGGTCGATACATAAAAACTATCTTCAATACTTTCTCCGATGAACGTCCACTATCACAGCATCAACTTGCACAAATCAAATCCACATCCACAAATATGTCACTTCTGCCACAATGTCTGTCTTCTTGGCGACAGGTAACAGTGAAGCAATGGTACCTTCCTCCAATCTGGGCACCTTCCATTAAGCAAGAATTTTCTCCTCGTCTTCTCGTCCAAGGCCACAGATTATTTTCTGATATCACAAGGTGCGATGTGAAGCTCACACACCTAAAATTAATAAATAATAAAATACCATGTAACTTATTAGGTCAAATCATTTCCAATTTTTGGTATTTCTGCATGAGAAATCAAATTACTAGGCTCGTAAATATAGTAAATATTTTTATGCCTGATATTTTTATTGTTTTACACTATAGCATAAGATAATTTGAAATGATGAAAGCCGACGTGTAATACACCATAGGGGGGCAAGCTAAGAAGCAATATTCGATCCTATAAACTTGGCAGCTTATTCCTAGTTTCTCCTTTTAACCACACGTTCACCGAATGAATTAATACAAAAAAGACAACTAAAATGCAAGAATTTTCGAAAGAATTGCTGCTACAATATTTTCAATCACCATTTTTAGTACTGAATAGTACTATAGTACTGAATAGTTCGGGATGTTGATGCATCAACATCCCGAAGCCACTTCTAACTTAAAATTACATCCAAATCAACTCCGAACTTTTGTCGTGGCTCAGTGCTTCTGCTGCTGCCTGCTCCTGTGTACTTGAAATTTCAACATCTTTGGCCGAATATTTGCTTGTGGCACGTATTGGAGCTTAGTAACAAATTTTAAGATATGGAAATATATAATTAATTAGGTTTTTCTAAAATGGCTTCAGTGATTATCAAAGAGGACGGTACTAATCATGCCTAATTATTGAGTTATTAAAAAAAATATGGCTATGGAAAACAAGAGCACTTCCTGTATTATCATAGCGTACGCATTCTAATTTTTATCTATCTTGAGTTGATATATATCTTGAGTTGGTATATAAAGAAGTCGAATCTACAATAATTTTGATAGGCTCCAGTAGCATCTATTACCTTTATTTATCCCCTTTTGTATCTCTCCTTCTATTTCATTTTGGCAGTTAATGGTGACTACGAAATACCATCAGAGAAATGCTAGGCTCTGCCACTCTTCCAATTTTCATATATTTAGTTTTATCTTCAATTACCTGTAATCCTACTTTTATTACTTATTCTAGGAATACTTGGGCTACTGGTTTGAGGTTACTTTTACTATAGGCTAATAAGGCTACATCAGCAGCATAGGCCATTATATTTATTTTTCCTTTGATACTTGCTCTTCTCGGTATAGCTTCAGTTGCTTTCAAAGCTTTTTCTAGTGCCAAGTCTCTTCTTCATAATTGAGAATGCTTCTTTTGATGGGTAAGTTTAGTTTTTTTGTGCATAAATGCACTGCAATTCTGAAATTCCTCTTTTTAAGTTAGTTTCTTCCCAGGAGTGTGGATTACTCAATCCTGCTTGGCAAATTACTACATTATATGTTGTACTTAAAGGAATACATATTCCATGATGGTGTTAATGAAGAATGTAAATGTTGTTCATCTCATTGATTGGAGGGTACCATGAACATTGACTAGAACTCTTCACTGAACAGTTTTCTGGGGTTGAAATCTGTTCTTCATAATTACTAGTGTCTCTTTTGATAAGCAAGTTTGGTTATGCTGTGCATAAATTCACTACCGTTCCGAGATTCCTCTTATGCAGTTAATTTTTTTCCATAACTATTGACTACTTAATCCTGGTCTGAATATTATTACGATGGATGTAGTACTGGAAGAAACTGTATGACATATTCCATGACGGTGTTGATGGAAATAGGGAAATGGTGTTCATCGTTATTATGAGGGTCATTAATTGGAGGGTACCTTCACCATTGACATGAATTCTTTGCTGAACAGTATTCTGGGGTTGAAATATGGGATACGTTTGAGAGTGCCTGTTCAATGTGAAATCCATCAACCTATTCCGATGTTTGGAATGTTTTAAAATGTAAATATTTTTTAAAGTCAGAGAGCATATGATGGTCAAGATTAAGCAATAGAGCAGTTTAATATGACTGTACGTATTCAATTTGAGAATAATGCTAGATAATCTGATAAATGCTGAAATCTTTGTGTCAAGGAGTAATGGCAATGGCAACTAGGAATATGCTTTGGGAGGGACATGCGGCGACCCCCACCCCCCCCCTCAGACTACGAATCAGTCCAAGAAAATTTTTGAAGAATGACATTCCTAGAAATACATTTGAAATCATTTTGGTACTAAAGATTTAACTTTTAGTCGATGCAGTTTAATATATAAAATAATTGCAAATAATGTTTTTATTTCTCTGAGGCTTTGGGGAGTTATCTATCCCCTTCCCCCCCCCCCCTCCCCCCTATAGTTATGCCTCTGACAATGAGTAACAGTGTTGTGGAATGGTAATTTCATATTATTCCTTTTTATAATTTTGCATGCTGACAGGAAGATTGCCATCTTGACAATATAATTAATTTACAGAAAGTTGTCTGCCAATTGAAATTGCACGTTCATTATTTTCCTATTGCTCAAACCATGAAAGATGACATAGAACCTTAAGTGATTGCATGTTAATAAACATCTAGACGTTATAGAACATTATCATGACTGTTGATTGTGAGAATTTGATGTATCACTAAGATGCTGTTCATTAAAATTACTTATGAATTCATTCTTTTGGTGCAATAAAGCCCGGAATTTTATTTATATTTTTAATTACAGGTTCAGATATTCCAGTAGTCAATGGCATTGGTGGTAAAGGGACATAGTAACATTGAGAATAATGCAGGATGTGTGGCAGCTGTCATCACCTATTCATCATTCTCTATTACTAATAGGAATCCATTTAAATAGAAATGTTACATCATGTGTACTTAAGATTTATTTTTTATTTCCTTATTTTGCATTAATTATGTAAATAGTCTCAGTTTCAATGGAATTGTTAAATCATTCTGGAAATCTGAAAATGTAACATTTGTGGTGTGTGTACATTATGTACTTTGGAAAAATGTGAATTTCTTTCCTTTATATACCTCCTTTGATGATATCTTTTATGATCTGCAACTCTTCGGTACTTAAAATTGACCAGACTCGTCCACAAATTCCTCAGATAATAGCCATTGCGCCGTTGTCAGGGGAATTTAATCGGATATTACATGCGAAATCTCTTCCGATCTGAAGATAACAATTCGCCCTCAGCTGATACTGGACTTTTCAAAATCTGAAATTATTCCTTTGACAAGAAAAAAATCGCTATTAAGTAGCCCTGGGAGCAATAATAGTAGTTTCGGAAATGATTTACCCTGTTTCAGACTTAAATACGAGAACTTCATATCCAGAAAAACGCCCTGTGAAAAGAATCAAAACTTGACTGAAGCGCGATTATTTGTTATTTTTCACGATTTAAAATTTACAAATTGATAGTAAAATGTTCGTACTACATCAAGACTGAATATATAATAATTTATAATTACCGAAAATGCGACGGGAATCGCGTATTTATGAAAAAACAGGGATTTTATCACTTTCCCCCATAAGACTCTATAGAGGCGGAAGAACAAAGATGGCGGTTTTTTCAATTCCCATAGTGGAAGTGTATGGAACGACTCAACCCTATGAGGGAGTAATGTAGAGAACTGCCATCCAGAGGACTCTGGGTCGCTCTATGCGCCTACGGGTGCGGTCCGTTATTCGCTACGGAGCGCTACAGGTTAGGCTGTGACGTCACGGCAAACGTCATACACCCGTTTCCCGCCTCGCTCCGGACCAGCTCCAGACGCTCCCCTAAAAACTTGGGTCAGCGGAGGAGCGAGTCAATTTTTGGCGGAAATTCGAAGGGAATGCACTGAGGCAATGGAGAGTTTACTCACGTTGCAGATGATGGACGCTGAATGTGGACGCCTTTCTCCTATATAAGTGACTACGAAGTAACGGAGTAGACGCGCTTAGTAAATAGATGTAAATTTAATTGTGATTTAAATAAATATATAGCAAGAACTAAATATCCGCAAACATTCTCGTATCTCCCCCAAAATGAACTCAAATGTCTTTGGAAGCACCCTTTACATACAAAAGGCAACAAAAATTATTAAAAGGGGCATGTAATATAAAGAAAGGATTGTAAGAACATATATCGACAAATTTACTCATGCCATAATTTAAATCTGAAGAAAAATAGGATATACATGAAATAGATTAATGTTTTTTAATAGTCGTTAACCATTATAAGTTAATATGTTTCAACTGGGAAAACGGTAAAGTACCTACTTTTTCCTTTACTAGGGTAATGAGTTTCATTGAGAAGGGTAGGCGAGGGTTGGTGTGAGAAATACGGTCCAAAGTTTCTTCCTTTACTTTGTGGAGCCTCGATATTGAAAAATAAAATTCATTTTAATGATATTCAAACATATTTATTAATATTCAATGATCATAGTCACCCCAATTCGCAATTAAAACCACATCTTCGATTTCATAATCCCAGTTTGCCCACCCTCGTTCATTTCCGCCATCTTGACTTCGCTTCTGACCGGTCCGAAAAGAAATTCTCGTAGCGAACGTAGCGCCTATGGACCGGTGCTCCGGAGCACTTCCGTCTGTAGCGTCTGGTAGCGAAAGTAGCATTCATTGGACCGCACCCTACCTCTCAAGATTCCACCGACCCGGCCCCATCAGTTAAGTAGGACAACTAGGTGTCCTACTTAACTGATGGGGCCTAGCTTGGACAAGGATAGTAATTACATTCTACGTATGAGAGAAGAATGGAAAACTTTCCGAGAAGTAATCGCGCGATAACCAAATGAATCCTAATGTAAACCACCTCTAACATTTTCTGTGCAATGTATAGGGCCATCTTACGATTATTCGCTAGTGTATTGGAAATTTTGTGGCTTGGCTACGTATATGACTGCGTTGATAGAAATTCCTATTATCAATAAATATCGTTAATTACTCTCAGTGTACCGTTCATTTTATTAAAAATATATTAATATATGATGTTAGTTAAGATATCTATTTTTCGAAATTGAATTCAAAATGGTGCAGCTTATCTACATGACGACGTTGATTGAAATACCTATCCTATTTATCAATCGCTGAATGATAATAATCGTGAAATATTTCAAATTCGTGTCGTTATAGCGTGTTATGAGACTTGGACGTTCACAGCAGCAGAGAAGTCAAGAGTGGAAGCATTCGAAATGTGGTACTGCCGGAGAATAATAAAGATAAAGTTGATGAAGCGAATAGGTGCTATAGACGAATAATGAATATGAAATGGATCGACTGAGTAAGTATAATAAGGAAGTGCCAAGAAAAGTGGGAGAAAAGAGAAATATTCTAAAATCCTTCGGATAAGACGGGAAAATTGAGTTGGCAATAATATGAGCCATGATAATCTGATGAAAACAATCTTAGAAGGACAGGTGGAAGGAAAGAAGACCAAGGAAACCCCCCGAATGTGCAATTTCGGATAAAGGAATAATGTTTTTACATAAAGAATTATTTCCTTTGAAATAGAGCAAATTAAAATATCTTTATCGTAAAAAAATCTTTTTTCTGTAGTCTGTCATGGAACTTTGTTAAAAAAAGGTGGATTTCTGAAAAGTATCTGCATTTCTAGAGATTGCATTTAATATTCTGTAAATATTTGTGGGCCTTTACGGATGAAGACACAAGCATTCTTCTAATTGACAATTGGCTGCGTCAATGTCTCATCATCCCAAAAATCATTATCAGCCCGTTGCGTGCGAGAGGTGAGTATGTAGTGTGCGAATCTCCACGTCCGCTTTCAAAAATAATTCAGCGTGCTAACTCTTGCTTTAATCTAATCTATCTAATGTTAACAGAGTACTTTGTTGCGTTTCACCGCTAGAATTTTGTGTATTGGAGTGCTTGGAACGGCAGAGCAAAACGTGTCTCATCTCATTTGATGCCTCATCTATGCAGTGGATGGACCCAACATGGAATAATTACCAAAGTGTACCTCATCGGAGTTTTTGGTTGGTAATCGAGTAAAACTCATCGGATTACTTGAAAGTATTACTTTTGCAGTAATTTGCATTTGTAACAATCACTTTTTACGAAATGCAAGTTTTATTTGTAATTTACTACTTACGTTGGAAGAGGAATCGGTACTATCGATGTAATCGTTAATTGCTCCTAATCGACGCTAACATTACAGATTTCACTGATTTGCCTAGTCCTAGGTGTAACTTCTAATCCTTGAGTGTCATAATTTCATGCCTTAGGTTCATCCACTCTTATGTTGTATCCAACAACACAAATGGGTACAAAATACGACACTAGTGGTGTTACAATAGTTATCATTGTATATATCGCGAGTTAAAGAGCAAATTTAGCTATTTCTGACTCTACTATTCCATAGTTTTACTCCAATATTCCACATTATTTGCCAAGTGGTCTTTAGAGTGGACAATTTTACAAGAAGTAAATATAATTTTACTGATTTTTTAAAGTCAGTCATTTATACCCGTAAATGATTACCTTTTAAAAAGTAACTGCAATTGAGTCCAGTTTCTTTTTCTCAGCACTTTTACTAACACTGTTATTGGATAAATATACGATAACGGGCAAGTGATGGAGGGTTAATTTTACTGGCATCCGAGGAGGTGATTGATTACCAAGGAGCAATATGAAATATTTGACATCTGGTGAGACCTGCCTTCATTTTCCATTTCTCTGATTGTCATTTTGGTACCACTAGATTTGTGCAGCCGAGCTTCTTAACCAGGTGAGATTCTACAGCCTCGAATTAATTTTGATATAACTCCCTTCATTCTGTGTAACGGAATCAATTACGTTCGACTTTTTTAGTTACACCGGTAATCAAAGGTTCATTTCCGTGTCTGAAAACTTCGCGGTGCCCCTTCGCTTGATTAAACTTTGGTATTAACATTACAGCAACGGACGAAGTGAAGTACCTGGGAGTTATGATAACTTACAATCAATCGTGGGCAATACATATGAGGAATATTTCTGGCAGAGCCCTGAAGAAGTTAAGATTCGTGAAGCGTATTGTGGGAAGATTGTCGGATAAAAACTGAAAGAGAGGTGCTATTTTACGCTCTTCCTGTCCACACCTTGAATATGCAGCAAGCATATGGGATGCGGTGCAGAAAGGCATAATCCGTGAGCTGAACAAGTACAAATAAAAGCTGCGCGATTCGTAATGGAACTGCTACGGGAGTAGAGAGAGCGTTACCCTGCGAATTAGCCACCGGAGACTCGGTGGCTGCGCGCTAAGATTGTTTGAACAATTGAGAATAGATATCTTTAAGAGATTAATTAAGAATAGATATCGTCCGACAGAAGCAATAAATTAAGAGAGATATTTTGCCGAACGTATAGCTGTGTGAATTCGTTTTTCCCCCGAACCATAAAGGACTTAAAAATGCTAGTCGTTATTTCGTTAGAGCATTTTCTTTCATATATAAACGGCTAGTGTTCTAACACCCCTTGCCGCACGTATTTTTATGCGGCTTGCGGAGTAGTTAGTTGTAAACTAAAGGGCAGTGAGTGCAACGAGGTCCGGTGCTAACATTGGCTATATTCAGTTCGTGTTCCGCTCCCGTCGGGTATGGATGTGTTCTCACTCCGTGTGCTTGACTCAACGCTATGCATCGCCGGCTGCGAGCCATTTAGTTAGAGCCTACGTCATCACCCGCACTATAACGGCTTAAGAAAAGGGTACGTAAAGGATAAGAAATAAACTGTGTATATGTGTCCGTAAATCGGCTAACTCCTATTACATGGAACAATTGGACAAAGTAAATCGAAATACAAAGAAACAATGGAGTATCTTAAAGGAATTAACGGGAGCGAAACAAACTTCGGATGCATGAACTAATACAAGGAAATCGGCCCTTAAAAGACCCAGTTACTATTGACATTGACTTCAAGAAGGAGTTCATAAGCACATTTGAGTCTCCTAAATTGTATCCATTCGTAAAAACCAATTCAATGATTGAGAATTCATCAAATAGTAAAAATCATCTAAGCCTAAACTCCTTTTTGGAACCAGTCACCACGCCTGATGTATTAAAAATTGCAAATAGCTGATCTTTAAAAAAGCTCCCCATCCAGATCAACTAAATGCTGGTATGATAAAATTATCATATAAGACACTGCAGATGTACTCTGCCATTTCTTCAATCAAAGCTTGCCAAATGTAAGGTTCCCTGCATCCTTAAAGCATAAAATTATTGTTCCCGTTCACAGTAAAGTCGAACTACGTGGTATTCACAATTACCGTCCGATTTCTTTGCTCTTAATTTATTCTAACGTACTTGAAAAAATTGTAAAAAGAATAATGTTAAATTTTCCGGATAAGGAAGTAGTTTTGTGACAGTCAATATAGTACGAGGGTCGTACAATAAGTCTTTAGAAAAAGGTATAAGAACAAATTGTATTGGACCAATTATGTATGTTTGATTTTAGTCTCCTTTCAGTCCTATAATTCTTTGTAAGCAGAAGTTGTTCTCTACAATCGGTAACAACAAAGAGACTATGGGATGGATACAGCTCAAACTTCAACTGCTGACGAGTCACAAGTGCTTATTTCTGAATAACATTAATTTTGGAAACTGCCCAGATAACACAAAACATGTAATACACCTGTAATACTGCTGTATTACATGCATTATACATGGTGTATAGCTGATGTATACATCTGTAATACAGCTGTATTACACGTGTAAAAGTAGCTCAAAAGTCCTGCCATACAGCTGTAATACACATGTATTACAGCTGTATTTTTCTGGGAAATACAGCTGTAATACACGTGTATTACAGCTGTACATGTACATATACACATGTATGTACCCAGATAGCACAAGATTTGTAATACCACTGCAATACCACCACAATACGATCATATTACAAAATGGAACTCTTTGTATTCCATTTGTATTCCAATTGTATTACAGTGTCAAATGTCCTCTAATACAATTGTATTATATTCGTATTACAAGGAAAAATACGAAACTTTTACAAATTGTATTTCCCTTGTCATACAGTTGCAAACACAGGATTCATCAGGTGTTATCTCCAGATCCATAGTTAGCAGTCTTCTATGAATGGGAAACTGTTAACTATGGATCTGGAGATAACATCTGATGAATCATGTGTTTGCAACTGTATTACAAGGGAAATGCGAACAAGGCATAAAAAATCAAAGGACAAGACAAATAATTTTTCCACTTAGGAGTATCCTCACTTAGGTATGCCTAACCTCAGGGTTATAGTATAATAGATTCGTTTAAAATAAATTTTTAGGGTAAAGGGGGTGTCTGCATTTCCCTGAAAAAAAAACTGGAGGAAAAAGCATGAGGAAAATTGATTGAAAAATCAGAATAGTTGACCATACACATAAAACATAAATAATATAAGCCAAAAATAACTAATCCAACACAAATGCAATGAAAAAAATATTGTTGACAAATAACAGTAACACTCGCAATCAATGGTAGCCCATGACTAGCCGGCATTTTTCCTGGAAAGGGAGTCTCAGGGAACATACAACCTACCTGAAGAATGATTGAGGCTTTCCCAGCGTATAGAATCATGAAATTCCCAAGTAACCTTCCAGGATACCACATACCTTGAGTTTCACTGAATTTAGTGCACTTCCAGCTCATTGATACCCTCTAGTGTTATCTAAGCAGTAAAATTAAACAGATTGAGGGTAACAGGGTGAGGAGGATTAGAAAAGAGAAAATTGAAGTTCATAATTGCATTATGATTTATTCATGGTTAAAACACTTTCAAAATAAACATACTCCATTCTTGTAGCACTCTGGTACATTCTATTGATATTTCCCAGACAAAAAATTTGAATCAATCAAACAATTTAGCTTAACTTCCCGGACAAACACTTAAAAATAATCATCCTGGCCCAGTGCAAATCGATTCAGGCAGAGAGGCTACCTTCATAGTCTCCGATGTTATTTAACATGTGTCAAACTTCAGGACAAAGTAAGTAATAAGCATTTTTTTTAGTTTTGTCCAAAATAATTTTTGGCCCAAGATATATTCCTCCGAACATGGACCCATGGGTGCTACTTTTCACATTAGATTTCGGACAAAATACTAAAATGCTCATATCTAAGCAAGAGTTCAAGATATTTTGCTAATTTCAGTTTAATTTGAAAGATAATAATTTTCCAACGATACCTTGGGACAAAAAAATCAGTAACACACCAACATCTGAAGAAGATGCTACAAGAACACATTGCAGAAGAGTAGGGACGGATAGAAGCTGCACGTTAAGTGCTTCACTTTGATTTTGCTGAGACCTGGTCAGTGATTCTACCACAAGAAGTTCAAGGATATCACTGGAGTAATGACCAAGTTTAAATTTTTACAGGAGTGACATATTTTCAGAACAAGGCCACAAGTGTAGCAGTTATAAGTGATGGCAGAGGACATGAATCAGCACATGCATTGTTGGCAATTAACAAAATTCTTCAACCACTGCAATCACAGGTAGAAAATATCATAATTATTTCCGATGGTGCCGCTAGTCACTTCAAAAACCTAACCAACTATTTGAACTGGCAATGTTTAGGGATTAGAATTTTTGAGAAAAAATGTTTTTATGAAAAAATTTCAGCAAGAGAATGTGGACACAAATTTTCAATTTAAATTTAATCACAAAATTATTACCTTTAAAAAAAACAGAAATAAGTATATTATCTTGAACCGTTCCTGAGCATTTTAGTATTTTGTCCAAAATCACAAGTGAAAAATAGCACCCGCAGGTCCATGTTGGGTGGAATGTATCTCGGGCCACAAATGTTTTTGGACAAAACAAAAAATACTTACTACTTACTTTGTCTTGAAGTTCGACGTATGTTAAATTCAATAACATACGAGGTATGAAGGTAAGATTTTTTCTTAGGCTGCCTGAATGGATATGGACTACTCCTACTACATTCTAATTCAAAAAGTTAAAAACAAAGTACATGTACATGATGCAAGAATGCTAATAATTACAGCAAAGCAATATAAAATTAATTGAACATTAACTTATTATTTGTCCTTTCTGAAGCACTCTGGTACAACCATTTTGATATTTCTCGGACAAACAACTTGCCCTCGTGAAGTCCCTTCCTCCGGGCAGAAACTGTAAAGATAAAGGAAATGCTATCATTACTCCCTGGGGTATACAGGAAAAATGCTTGAAAATTATATTAAACTCCTGAAGCATTTAATTTAGGAATAGGTTCCTCTATTCAGTTTAGGGTATTTGGTTTTCCCCAGAGAAATAAGGCAAAAGATGAAGTTATTACTCCATGGGGTAATACAAATTAGGTACCTAAAATTTCGTTGCATTCCAAATACCTTAATAACAAACCTCCCCTATCATCACATTTACTGATGTACCACAAAACTGCATCAGGAGTTTTATACGGGAGAAAATTTAAAAAAATGAAATTGGCACTTCTTCAAGTCTTCACAAGATTGGGTGACCTTTGACTTTCACGAAAATGTAGTAAACACCCAAAATTCTCTCTTGCCTCACTAATTCCATTCATTAAAATTATACTTTTGCTGGCTTCCCTTGGTCTATGTTGTGTTGATGTTAGGTTGACTATTATATCCGTAGCGATAAATAATGAATAAAACGAGACAGCAACACGTCACTAGTACATTAACTGCATCATCAATATGCCTAAGATTTCTACAGCAGAACCACTTTCCAAGCTTAAAATTTGTATGCATGCATCGATTAAATCATTGAATGCCAGCACTTACCTGAAATAACAGCCGTGGGTTCTAGAGTTGACACGGGAGCTTGTAGCACAGATGAAACTGGAGCTTCACGAGTCTCTTTTCTCCCAACTCGGGAGAAAACGAAGTTACAGGCTTAGGCCCCTGAGAATCTATTAAGGCTCACTAAATATCGCAGAATGGTAGGAAATAATACAGTATTTCACTGTCGCAGCCGTAGTTTAACAACAACGAAGAGTCCAAAATCACAACGAAGCCGGGGTCAAAATCGTGAGAATAGTCCAAACCAAATGAAGCAGGGGGCAAAACCGAGAGAAAAAGAATCCAACACGGCGAGGGGTCAAAGCAATCTATAAAGCGAACCAGAAAATATGAAGAAGAACTCTATCTACCTTCTCAGCACTTCTCATAACGAGGTATCAGGAAAGTGAGTTTTAGCAAGTTCGACGATACGTATTCCATCGTTCTTTTGTTTTCCGGGCGGGTCTGTATACAAGACGTTTGAATACAACTGTAATACAGTTGTATTACAAAAATCGGTACAATTTGTAAGGGTACAAAAGATTTACCATTTGTATACAAATGGTTGTGCTGTCTGGGTAGCTGTATATCCTATGTATGGATACATCTAAATTATGTTTCTTGCTCAATAGTATTCATTAGCTAACCTCATTATCTTAAACATGCTGATTCCTCTAATATTAGCTGCTCTGGGAATTAATAGAAGAATTTTCTCTGACTTATAAATGCAGTCAATGGAAAAATTACTAATCTGACTAAACCTTACTTATGCTCTGTATTTCTAATTTCACTTGATCACACATCATCTTACCATAGCTACTCTAAGTAGCAGCTGTACTAGTTCAAATGCAGAGGACCTCAATCTTCCTTGATAAAACGTGATGGCCCTCAAAACCTGAAGATCGAACATCATTGAGAATATAGAATGGACAGCCAGAAACAATAAATTTTACAGAGTAGTAAAAAAGGAGGACCATATAGGATACCAGAGAGGAATAAAATGGATTGGACAAACCCTGAGTGCATGAAGAGCAAGATTGAAGGGAAAATGGAACAGTTCTCAATGGAAAACATTTTATGAAGTTCACGGATAAAAGAAAGGGAAGTACGTAGGATGAGTTATCAAGCAGCGAGGACTAGCACAGGGAAGAGTGGAGGTTAGTGTAGCGCCGGTTCGCAGGAGAAGGATATTCAAAATAACGTTCGCTCACTTCGAGGTTCAAAACACAACTACCCTTTATTCTCTCTCTTTTACAATGGGGCCAAAAGCCCTTCTCCCGTTGAGGGCTTCACGCCCCCACCTCCTGGGTTTCCCCCAAGAGTCCTTGTCCTGAGCAGCAGACAGCGCTCTGCTACACTGCTCCCTCCTTTCAAAGGCGTCGCGCCCTCGCGACGGTCGGCATAGCTGGAACCTTCGCTGTCCTCGGATCTCGGAAAGTTGGCGCCTTTATCTCCTTACCTCTGAAACGAAAAGAAAAGAGACCAACCCCCCCCCCCCGGAATTACTCCTTCCTCAGAGCCCGGCTTGAAACCTTTGTGGTTCTCTTGTAACCCGTCTGGGATATCGCATGGTCGGCTCAATAACCGCTTCAGCTGGTGGCTCCTCTCTCGCTGCCGGAGTCGCTTGGCCCTCATGTGTTGGTGGAATGGAGAAAAACTTCCATCCACCCCCTCCGCGGACGACAGGTTTTTCCCTCGCTGTCTCGGTCTCTCTTGGCCCAGCTTTTGTTTCTTCCACTCCGTCCGTATTCTGACATTCCTTTTCCGTGTCTCCTCCCGGTCTTTCCTCCCACCTTTTGAGTCGGTTGAAGTGTACCACTAAGCGGCGGCGAGGATTATCCACCTTCTTCACCCGGTACGTGACCTCGGACAATTTCCGTATGATTTGGAAGGGGCCCGTCCAGGGGCGATGGAATTTACGACACTTCCCTCTTGCCGTAGCAGGATCGTGGAGCCATACCCTTTCCCCTTCTTCAAAGGGTGCACCGTGACACCGGCGGTCGTATTGTTCTTTTTGCCGGAGGTGGGCTGACCCAAGCCTCTGCCGTGTGAGAGCATGGGCTTTCTCGAGGCTCTCTCGCAACCGTCTCACAAAGTCGTCTTCTTTCGCCACCCCCCTCTGCCCGTCAGGGATCCCCCACTCCAACTCAATGGGGAGGCGCACTTCCCTCCCAAACATAAGAAAATACGGTGTAAATCCTGTGCTGCTGTGTTTGGCCGAACGATAGGCTAGCATGACGGAATCCAAATGCTCATCCCATTCGGCCTCCTTCTCCGTCCACTGGCTCAACATAGCTAATAATGTTCTATTGAAGCGCTCGACTAGGCCGTCCGACTGCGGGTGGTAGGGTGATGTTCTTGTTTTAACCGCCCCAATCACTTTACACATCTCTTGGAAGAGGCGGGATTCGAATTGGCGTCCTTGATCAGTGTGGATTTCTCGTGGCACTCCCCACCTGCACACGAAGCCCTTAACATGATGCGCCACAGTTTCCGCCTCTTGATTATTCATGGCGTACGCTTCGGTCCACTTGGTGAACTCGTCAGCGACCACCAATATATATTTATTTCCTGTCTTTGTTTGAGGAAGTGGTCCTAAAATGTCCATGGAAATTCTTTCCATCGGTCCTCCCGTCGGGCAATGACCCAGTGGTGCTCTTAGCGGGTGAGGCGGGGATTTCCGACGCGAACAATCTTCACACGTGCGGCACCAAATTTCCACGTCTTTTGTGTATCCGGGCCAATAGTAGCGCTCTCTCACTTTACCTAGAGTTTTCTCATACCCTAAATGGCCTCCGACGGGCGAATCGTGCAAAGCCCGAAGAATTTCGTCCCTAGCCTCAGCAGGCACTATTATCTGGAGACGGAAGGCGTCTCTTCCTTCTTCTTCCCACCTTCGAAAGAGAGCCCCATCCTTAAACACTAGCCTATCCCATTGTGTCCACAAAGCCTTCGCCTTCGGGCAGTCACCCCTCCTCTCTCCCTCGGACGGCCGAATTCCTGGTTCGAGTGCTTCCATTACCCTTCTCAGCACGGGGTCTTTGCTTTGCCTGTCCCTCACGCTTTCACTGGAGGCCTCTAAGACGGCGTCGATTTCCGCTGAAATCAGCTCCCCCTCTCCCCGAGCGCACTGTTTACAAACAGACCGGGATAAACCGTCGGCATTTCCATGTTTCTTTCCCGGCCGATGCACCACTAAAAAGTCATACTCCGACAATTGCTCAAGCCAGCGAGCAACTTGTCCTTCCGGTTCTCGAAACGATCTCAACCACTGTAGGGAATTATGATCGGTGCGCACCACAAACCGTTTGCCTAATAAATATTGGCGAAAATGGCGGGTAGAATTGACTACCGCCAAAAGTTCACGCCTCGTCACACAATATTGTTTTTCGGCGCGTGAGAGCGTCCGACTATAATAGGCCACAACCCTTTCCTCGCCTTCCTGTCTCTGGCTGAGTACGGCCCCGATACCCATCCCGCTAGCGTCACAGTCGAGCGTAAATTCGCAGTCCATCCGCGGGAAGGCCAAAATCGGTGAACACGTTAGCTTTCGCTTAAGAGTCTGAAAGGCGTCTTCACATTCTGCACTCCATTTAAATAAGGCATGCTTTTCGGTCAACCTGTGAAGGGGGCAGGATATCTGTGAAAAGTCTCTAATGAACCGCCTGTAGTAAGACACAGTTCCTAGGAACGCCCTAAGCTCCTCAAGGGATGCTGGAGATCGCCATTGTGTGATCGCGGCAATTTTATCAGGATCCGTCGCAACACCATTTTTGGAGACTATATGGCCTAAAAATTTCACAGATGGTTTCATGATTTGGCACTTCTCAGGCTTAATTTTCAGTCCCGCCTTCCTTAGGCGTATCAACACATCTGTTAGCCTTTCTACGTGCTCCCTAAAATCCCTTCCGAAAATTATGACGTCATCCAAGTACACCAAACAAGACCTCCACTGTGCACCCGCGAGCACTAGGTCCATTAGTCTTTGGAATGTACTGGGTCCGTTGCACAATCCGAAGGGCAGCACTTTAAACTGATATAGACCGTCACCAGTGGTAAAGGCTGTCTTTTCTCGATCAACTTCCGCGACCTCGCACTGCCAGTATCCTGACGCCATATCTATTGTGGAGAAAGCTGTTGCGCCGGCGAGCGAATCGAGAATGTCGTCCATGCGGGGGAGGGGATAAGCATCTTTGTGAGTCACGGAATTCAGACGCCTATAATCAACGCAAAATCGCGTCGATCCGTCTTTCTTTTTCACAAGAACGATCGGTGAACTCCAAGGAGATGATGATTCTTCGATTATATCGTCCCTCATCATTTCCTCTACGATTCGTCGCACTTCTCCGCGTCTGTGGATTGGCAATCGCCTGGGAGGTTGCCGAATCGGGGACACATCATTAGTCTCTATTGTGTGCTTAAGAATGTTTGTACGCCCTAAGTCGTAGGGTCCTCGAGAGCACACATCTGAAAACTCATTCAACACTGTTTTGAGTTCCTCTATTTCCGCTTCACTAATATCGGCACAGTTTAAGTCAAAGAGGGAAGATGCTGGGGGAAGATGCGCGTTCTCCAGACTAAAAACGGGCTTTTGACATGTTTCCACTTGTTCTCCACAACACTCGTGCAATACGCCCACTTTCGTGTCTTTGTATAGAGTCACTGTCTCTCCCAAGGGATTCAGGAAAAGCATATTCACGGTATCCTTCACGTTATGCAAAATCCGCGCACCGAAAACGCCATAACGCTCTAAAAGTTTTGGGTTTGGCTCGATTATCCCCACTTTTTCTTTGAACCCCGGGTCCGAGCTCACCCAACACTCCACTACCACTTCGTGGTGAGGAGGAAGAACAACGTTCTCCTTCAACGTCACTGCGCAGCCCCACTCGCACTTTCCCTCACTTGTAAGAAAAGGCACCGCTTTTCCGCGGAGAAGAATGCAATTCCGGGAAAAAGCCACGTCACACTGATGTGCTAGCAGAAAATCGGCACCCAGGAGGCATCCCTTCGATAGGCGCGGGGCGATGAGCACATCATGAGAGAACTCTTCCCCTCCGATCTGAAGTATCACTTCACCCTTCCCAAGCACCCGTAATGGCTCCCCATTCGCCGTTATTAGTGTCACATTGTCTGTTATGATTTTCCCCGAATTTTCGGTGCGGCTCCATATTTCTTCCGATATCAATGACACTGCCGCTCCCGTGTCTATTAGTATCTCGACGGGGATCTTCGAAACGGATCCGTGCACCAGGGGCACTGACCCGGACAAAATTGTCCAAATTTCCTTTGCTCCGCGTCCTCCGACGCCCTCGAGCGGTGAAGTAGTGTCTCGGGTTCCTTTTTCGTCTGCGGCCGAGAAGGTTACCATCTCCTCGGCCTTCCGTCGTTTCCCGAGAAGGAAAGCCGTGGGCATTCGGCCCTCAGATGGCCCTCCTCGCCGCACATCCAACAGCGCGGCCGATCTCTGCGCCTCACACTGGAATTAGGGCGCCGCCTCTCCGGAGCGGGAGCGGGGCCGTGGTCCTCACCACTCGACATAACCATCCCTCGTAGAAATTGCAACACCTCTCTCATTGTCTCTGAGTTCTGTGTCAACGCGGCCTCCACTCTGTCCTGGCGACCACACCCTCGACTATCCACACCGATATCCTGTGACCTGACGAGCGTCGCCGGCGCCAACGCATTCACTACCCTGGTGGATGACTCGGCGAAATGGATTGCCTCCATCTCGATTGCAACGCCGATTGCTTCCTCGAGGCTAGCAGGTCTCGCCTGCTTCACCCACACCCGAATGTTCCCGTCGAGCCCATCGAGGAAGCGGTCGCGCACTACGGCCTTTCTCGCATCCTCGGGCCAGGAAGGGTATGCGCGCCGAGCAAGGCGCCCGAGGTCCGTGGCAAAGGCGGCGATGTCTTCTCCGGGGTTGCGCGCCCTTTGGACGAATCGCGCCTTTTCCTTCTCGCTCGCTTCCCTTGGGTTGAAGCGCCGCCCCAACGCCTCCCGCGCCTTTTCATAGCTCTCTCTGTTTTCCTCCGGCAGATCACGAAACGCCGAGAGAGCGTTTCCTGTGAGGCAGAGTCTCAGGTAGAGCGTCTTCTGCTCCTCAGGCCATTTATTTATTTCCGCCACTGTGTCAAATTGGAAGACCCAGTCTTCCCACTCCTCCGCACCACTAAACTTCTCCGGCATCACCATACCCGCCATGGCTGCCGCCGCCGAACCGCACGCAAAATCTCAGGATCGAGAACACAATCCTACCGACTGCGCCAATGTAGCGCCGGTTCGCAGGAGAAGGATATTCAAAATAATGTTCGCTCACTTCGATGTTCAAAACACAACTACCCTTTATTCTCTCTCTTTTACAACGGGGCCAAAAGCCCTTCTCCCGTTGAGGGCTTCACGCCCCCACCTCCTGGGTTTCCCCCAAGAGTCCTTGTCCTGAGCAGCAGACAGCGCTCTGCTACAGTTAGGACAATGAAGTAGTCAATCCTAGCAATTCCTGACCAATGACAAAGTGAATGTCATGCTGGGAATCCTGAATTCCATGAGAAAGGAATGCATCCAATAACCATTTGTAATGCAAATTAAGAATATAGTGAAGACAAAAAATTCCTTCATTTAAAATTATCATTTAATGCACAATATGTACATCATTAAATATAACAGGAACTATACAAATTCTTTCATATAAAATTATCATTTAATGTACAATGTATGCATTATTAAATATCACACAAATTGTGCATATTCTGTCATTCGAAAATTTTCAATTAATTTAAAGTTCATTATATACTGAAGTAGTGTACATCATAAGAGTCTTGGCTTCCGGGCATTCCTCCGCATTGAGTTGTCCATTGGTGACGACAGTTTCTCCAGCCATCCTGCTGGCATCTTCAGGTCAGAAGTAGCAATGCATAAAATTGGGAACCTGCGTTCGCAGCAGCAACTAGAATATAGGATCAATGCAAAATGAAATGGCAGAAAATCCCCCTACAAGGAAGGATAAGCACCATAAACGGATTTAGGAGTACAATATCCAAGGTTTATCACAACATGTCGCTAAGAAATGCCTTAAGAAGTTTTAATTGCACATGAAATCTCCAAAATATCATTACAACCATAATATTTTCACACAACACCACATCAGGTCTTGAATAAGTTATATCTAACCATTAACAATAAGCTTCCACTCTTCACAATCACTATTTACATGGCATTTATAAAAGCACACTTAAACACATAGGCTTAATACAAGGAAATCTATAAGTAAAACAATAAGTCCTAGAAAAATGTATATGAAAAATATACACTGACAATAAAGTTTTGAAATTGAAATGATGTACGAAGAAATAATGAAAAACTCCTAGTTTTCCAAAGCCATATTTTTTTAATGACTCTAAATTTTAAGGCATGAATGGCACCGTCCTCTTTGATAATCACTGAAACCATTTAAAAAAACCTAATTAACTGTAAAATTTCAAATCTTACAATTAGTTACTAAGCTCGAATACGTACCACAAGTAATTATTCGGCCAAAGATGTTGAAATTTCAAGTACACAGGAGCAGACAGCAGCATCAGCCCTGGGCCACGACAAAATTTCGGTGTTGATGTATTTTTCAGTTTTAACCAGCCGAAGGAATGTAATCCTATTAATACAAAACTGGAATTAAAAAATTCGGAATGAATCAAGGAAAAGATTCGTCGCAAAAGCGACTCGTCGAGATTTTAATTGCATCTTAAAATTTAGCATTCATACTACTTCGAAATATGATAGTCAATCTTCTCATGAACAACACACAAATGAAGCAATGAAAAGCGAAGTTTCATCCATTAATATGTATCGGGATATGCAGATTCTAGTCAAAAAACGTAATTGCCTTTATTTGTTGTAAATGACCGTAAGATTACTTCATACCGGCATTGACACAAACAAATATTTTTATTGAATACAAAAGTAGCATCATTAAAAAGTTATTGTTACACTTTCAGGTACTTAGTAAACACTACGACAATCATCTCAGCAACCCAGACTAAATATTGTATTTTAATCACAAAATTTCACACATTCCATTGATGAATAGAAAACAAAGAAGCATTAAAACACTCGTCAAGAACCTCGCCGGATTATCTGAACCGGAATACATTTTTTTAAATTACTACTTGTGCATAGTTCAAACCAAATGATTGAAATACGTGGATCAACACCATTTAAAATTTAAGGTAATTGTATTCAAGGAACCATTATGTGTAGAAAAACTTACCTCACGCAAGCGGGAAGACGTTGTCGGGTGCCACTTGTCCCTTCGGCATGTTTGAAGCCATTTCGCTCTTCTCTCAGCATTTTGAGGGAAAATAAAATTTTTAAACACGTCCTTGGTGCTAATGGAGCAATTAGGAGCCGAGCTACAACATATTGTGCCGTATTTATTCTACAATTAACGGAAAATCTTGCCGAGCAACAGCCGGCCACATTAACTTTCACAACGTAAACAACGAGTGCGGAGAAAAAAAAGAGGACTCTGTCTAATAATATGGCGATTGAGCGCAGGAGGCCAGCATCATAGAGGTTACCTCTATGGCCAGCATAGTACGCAAGAACCCTACATAAGGGAGACCGGAGGAAGGATAACCTTTTTGGCATACCTGACGCCAGCGCCACTGTGACGAATACGGCCAACGTCGAACTACTATTCTAAATACACCCTCAACTGTCTTTACTCAATGTAATCCAGCGGTAAAAGGCGATATAAATGAAGTAAAAGCGATCATATAGGTAAACTGTCTATTTATAAATTATTACAGGTAAATAAAGTGCAATTTAATACTAATTATAGCGATAAATTCCAAAAAATGCAAATAGGTGACACAAAAATCGGGCATGTAAACATTTAAATCTGGGCTATTGGAAAGAGGATTACCTTCAGGCATACCTCAGTTTTCATTGTAAACATGAAAATATAAAAATATATCCTTAGAATGCAATATATACTGAGAACTTTTGTTACTGGAGATAAGATAACCTTCAGGCATACCTCAGTTCTCAATATAAACATGAAAATCTATCCCTCGCATGCAAAGTATACGGAGAACTTATGTTGTACGAGAGAGGATAACTTTTAGGCATACCTCAATTCTCAATGTAAACATGAAAATCTATCCTTAAAATGCAAAATATAGTGGGAACGTTTGCTATTGGAGAGAGGATAACCTTCAGGCATACCTCAGTTCAATGTAAAGATGAATATCTATCCTTAGAATGCAAAATATATGGAACCTTTGGCATTGGAGAAAGGATTAGCTTCAGTTCAATGCGTCAGTCTTTCATGTAAATATGATGACCTATCCAATTTTTGCAAAATTTATTGAAATTTCTTTATATTCATGGTAGAGATAACCTTATTGGCAACTGGAAGGAAATCCAGGTGGCAGCACTAAGTTAGGTGTCATGGCCGAATAGGGAGGATCGCCCACTTAAGTACGTTTGTTTGTGTGGAACGATAACCTGCGAATACCCGAGTTTTATGTTCTTATTGAAAGCGTCATTGTTCTTATTGACTATTGCATCTGGAAGGGAATCCAGGTGACAGCACTAAATTAGGTGTCATGGCCGAATATGGAGGATCGGATGCATTAGTACGCTTGTTCGTGTGAAACGTTAGCCGGCCAGCACTATACCGTTTAGCCGAATATCAATGGCATTATGATGAAAAACTTAGAAGGAGAAGTTCATGAGCAACAAAATGTGCGGTGTTTATGATTGCGCCGACCAGTGTGAGACAAAAGCTATCTCTCTACATAGTTTCCGCAACACCCCTAATTTGGGAAAGAAGTGGGAGCACGTCATGAGAATGGGCAAGAGTGAGCTAGCATGCTAGTTTTATTTAAGAAAAAAACAAGAATGGGTCATAGAGAAACATGAAGGCATGACACCTTCATTGTATCATTTAATGCCTACTTAAAAATTGTTCGCGTAAGTATGGATGTGTCAGAGGATGAGATGCAGACGGAACGAAGGTTGAACAAACTTGCAATAACTATCAATGAATTTTCAGATATCCAATAAGCCAGGAAAGTTAAGGTTGGGGAAATGATTCGAATCGCGACAACTGAGAATTATATGAAGATTCCCGGCCGACTACCCACCAATTGCCGGGACTAAGTCTGCTTGAGACAAGTAATTTCTCCCAAAGTCGCACAAACTTTTCCCAGGCGATCCCCCCCACGATCGCCGGGACATCTTCCGCCCGGGGGCCCGTCAAAACCGGGTCGGCCCTTAAAACATCTGTCTCTTTCTCATTCAATAACTAGGCCCTGCTCTTCCGAATACGATGCGGTGCGAAACCCCGACGTTTCTAAGGCCTGCGTGCTTCGTTGGGTTAAAGGATTTCTCGAGTCGCTTTGCCCATATGGCCAAAATTCCGGGGCCGAGGCACGGAGACCCTCGCGCGACCCGTCTCGCCACTTCCCCATCGATCTTCGCTAGCCGGTGAGAGTCGAGTGACTCCACGCAGTCAAAACGCCAATGCAATGGGAATTCCACTCACGACCACACCGACGTCGAATTCCCTTAAGAAGAATAGATTATTGAGGACGGATGGCTTATGTGAGTATATGCCTATCATATTGTTTGATGATTTTAATAATGATATATCTCTTGTAATAGATGGTTGATAAAATCGTCAAACAATGCACACGAAAACGGAAAAAGAAGCGCCAATTTTCTTCTGAAAAGCTTGTATCTCGTGTGACATGCCATTAATAACGCTTGTTTGTATGCTAAAGCCCATTGCAAGAACCAAATACTCCAACAGTGCTTCAACCATGACAAGTTACAGCATTCCACCTCATAGCCCTCAACGAGGGACCTCTTGATGTCTCTATTGAACTCCAAAACGTCAGATGTGGAGAAAATTACTTCATCCATTATTCACAACTGAGATTTACCATATACATCAGTATTCGCTTCACAAAATTGCTGAAAACACATCCGTTTCGCACACCGCTAGGCTGTAGCATTAGTAAACAAACCGGCCGATCCTCCACGTCTCATTTCTGAAATTGGCCACCAGATGTCAGCTACTTTGATTCCTGTTGCCAATAGGCATACCTCAGACCCTCATGTTAATATGAAAACCTATTTCATAATCTTAGCCACAAAATGCATAAGTTTTTTAAATTCTCTTTATATTTTAGGTTGGAATAATCATCCTGGCTTTCCTCGGTCCTTCATTTAAACTTAAAAAGAATTACATACCTATGTATTGAATGCAAAAATATTGAAATGTCTTGATTTTGAGAGGTTGGGAAAACCTTCAGACGAGGACATCTCGACGGGTTTGGAAACCACAGCTTTATCACTTGGGCTACCTTACATCGGCAACGTTTTCGACTCTGGCACCTCTTTGGATTATCCTCCCGGACTACGACCCCTGCGCCTCTAGGACTACGGATTACGGATAACGGACTACCACCAACGCCAGCATTGGCGACATCAACGGGACGCCCCGTGGGATTACTCCCGCCGAAGATTACCTCCATCCTCTTTGGAGGAGAAGGCGCCATGCCGTCCGGCAGCGGACAGGCAGCTGCGGCCGCTACAGCCGCCGAGAGCCATAACAGTCCTTTTCAGGGCCGTCAGACTCAGGATTGGGCAGGAGAAGGCCCTTCAACACCCGGATGGACCTCCGCATCCCAGGGCACCGGTCACCAAGCACCGCAATCCGCTGCGGCGACCGAAGGTCAAAGTGGCCCTCTTAAGGGCCGTCAACAGCAAAACTCCTCAGGGTGGACGCAAGTATCCGACAGGGATCCAAGAAAACGGTCTGCGCCATTCCTGTCCATCCAGGACATGGCGAAGAAGAGAAACCCAGCACCCGTTGAGACCAGGAACTCATTCACTCCTCTGGCATCTGCCATCCCAGACGATGCCATGGACTCGGAGGAGACTCCAGCGGCAGCACCCACGCAGAGTGCACAGCGGGCCACCAAGCGACCACCGTCGCTGATCATCTACGCAGTAACGGACCATGCTGCCCTAGTACGCCTCATTAGAACGACGGTAAAAGACCAAAAATTTACCGTTGTTCATAACACCGATAGCAGCCGCGTGCAACTACGCAACGCAGACGATTACCTGGCGCATAAACAAAGTTGGAGGAACAGCAGGCACAGATGTCAACCTGGGGCGCCACCGGGGACAAGCTGCGCTTCTATGCCATCAGGAAGCTGCCCATTGACTACGATGTAACCCAACTCAGGGAGGATCTCGAGGCCCTGGGAATCGACGTGGTACGGGTCCACCCGGCGCGGCGAGGGGCCTTCTTCATTGCCGTCATCAGGGAGACGCCGGAATGGACCATGAAGGAGATGAAGAAGCTCCGCTGGCTCGGCAATAACGGAGTTCGCGTGGACATGTTCACCCACCGGGATCCACAAATGTGCTACCGATGCAATCGCTTCGGCCATTCATCGGTGCACTGCACGGCGGCTCCGAGATGCTACAAATGCTCTGGGGACCACGAGGGCAAAAACTGCCCTGACGCTGAGAGGAAGAATACCAAGTGCTGTAACTGTGGCGGCAATCACCCGGCGTTCTTCCGAACATGCCCAGAATACCAACGGGCAAGGGAACTGAAGGAGAAGCGGAAGCCGGTCCAGAAGAAACCTGCTCCGAAGCCTACGCCGGAAGCGATACCTACTCTTGGACGCCAGAACGCCTGGGGAGTGGGCTGCCCTGCAGGACCATTCGCCGGACAACGTCCCACCATGCGCCCAGCACTGGGCTTTCCTGGCTTGCCGCCGAGCAGGCCCGTTCACCGAGAGACGGCGGAAGAAATCCGTCAACCACTGCGGCAGAGGAATGCCGCCGCCACGCATCGGCAGGAGCAGATCGCCGACGACCTATCATCCTTGCCTGCAATCCTGCAGGCCCTTACCGCCACAGCCGCCTTGCTTCAAACCCAACTGCAGGCCTTCACTGCTGCCATGAGCCGCTTCCTAACCAGCAATGGCGAGTAGACCAGGACGCCGCAGATCTGTCGTCATCGCCACCTGGAACGTGGGTGGTGGCCTTCGAAAGAAGCTGCCGGAACTCCTCAACTTCTCCAAGACGTCGAGGGCAACGGTCCTCTGCCTACAGGAGACGCACTTGTATACAACCTCAACCATCACTGTACCAGGCTGGACTCTCTACAGGGACGACCGGGACAGCCCAGGAGGAGGAACAGCCGTTGCCGTATCATCCGATACCGTCTCCAAACGATGGTTACTCCCCGATTTGCAGACACTGGAAGCCACTGCAGTGGACGTCGAGACCAGCCTAGGCACCGTCAGAATAGTCTCAGCATACCTGGCACCGGGACGACGCTTCATCGCTGAGGACTTCGAGAACATCTTCGACTCAACGCATCCAGTCATCTTGCTGGGAGACCTCAACGCCAAACACGAGGAATGGCATTCTCGGGTTCGGAACCGGAAGGGAGAGCAGCTCTACTCCTGGACCTCAGGAACGGCGGTGAAAACTGCAGGACCACACGGAGCCACCAGGATGAACTGGAACGGAGCCGAGGATGTGCTCGACATTGCCCTACATAAAAACCTGCAATGCTCCCTGGCACTAACCTCTACGGCGTCCCTGGATAGCGACCACTATCCGGTGCTCGCCTATCTAGGCTGCCAACCCGTCCTCGTGCCACCTAGAGAAGTCCGCAACTGGGGGAAGGCTGATTGGACTCTCTACCGCCAGGAGCTGACCGATCTTCTCCCTACGGAAGAACCGGCACTCAACACCGAAGAGGAAATTGACGCGGTCGCCGTCTCAGTTACAGAAGCCATCAACAAGGCGATCCAAGTTGCTGTACCGACGGTCCAATGGCACCCTTTCAATCACCTGGCACTTCCGGACTTCATCTTACGGAGAATCAAGAGGCGTAACCGCCTACGCCGGAAATTCCAGAAGACGAAGACCCCTTTAGACGGACAGAGATTCCGGCAGGCACGCGCTGAACTCCGGCTTCTCATCGAGGACCACAGGCAGAAGGAGTGGGACCGGAAGGTGTCCCAGCTTGATACGGATGACGGCTCCCTCTGGAGAATGGCTGCCTCTCTGAAGTCGCGAGGAGCGGTGGAGGACTCTCCCATTTCATCCCCTGGAGGCCTCCTAACTACGGAGGATGAGAAGGCGACCTTTGCGGCGGAGTACTTAGAGCAGTCCTTCTCCTCCGAGATCCACCCCTTGGCGCCGGATGGTCCAGAACCCCAACTGGGGGATACTGATGTGGAGTTCCCGGACGAGGAACCACCAACGCTCCTCCCTGAAGACCTACGGGCAGCACTGGGGAAGCTGAAGAAGAGGAAGGCCCCGGGAGACGACGGCATCCCGAACGAAGCACTTCTCCAGATGCCATCATCGCTAGCCTCCATCCTGCTTCTGCTCTTCACGGCCTGCTTCGGAATGGGATATTTTCCGGAGAGATGGAAGTCAGCCAAAGTACTCCTCATCCCGAAGCCGGGGAAGAAACGACTGGACATAGCCAACTACAGGCCGATCTCCCTGCTTACGACCCTGGGGAAACTCATGGAGAGGACGTTGCTGCCCTTCATCCTCAAGCATACAGAGAGCCGTGACATCCTTCCACCGGAGCAGTACGGATTCCGGGATCACCACTCCACCACTCACCAGCTGGTACGGATGGTGGACTTCATAACTTCAGGCTTCAATAGGAGATGCTGCGCGGCGGCTGCCTTTTTCGACGTCCAGAAAGCATTTGACCGAGTTTGGCACGACGGCCTCCTATTGAAGCTGAAGCGCTTTGGATTTCCCTTCTGGCAGCGGAGACTGATCGCTGCGTACCTGAGGAAGAGGACGTTCTCCGTCATCTGGGGTAGAGCCACCTCCATGAAGAAGACCATCCGAGCGGGGGTCCCCCAAGGATCGGTACTCGGACCATTGCTGTTCAACATCTTTACGGCAGATATTCCGCGAGACTTCGGATGGAACGTGATCGTGACACTGTTCGCAGATGACGCAGCAGTGGTGGCGCGTTCCTGGAAATCCCATATGGCGGCCTCCTATCTCCAACGGACTGTGGACCAACTCCTACCGTGGTACGCAACATGGCGTATAACCATCAACGCCAAGAAGACAAACGCCGTCTTCTTCTCCGCCACGCCTAAGACGCCGATTCCGGGGGAGATTCTAGTCGACACGGAGGAAGCACCTTGGAAGACGGAGGCGCTGTATCTTGGAGTGACGCTGGACCGAGGCCTCTCCTTCCGCCAACACGCCCTGAACATCTCGCGAAAAGCACGGACGCGGAGATTCCTGCTTTCGCCGTTGCTGCGGTCGAGATTCCTCTCCTTGGAGCAGAAGTTGAGGATTTATAAAATGGCCATCCGGCCAATACTGTCGTATGCTGCCCCTGCGTGGAGCAGCCGCATACCCACAACACGGAGCCAACCCATCAGAGTGGCAGAGAACACCACGCTCAGGACCATCCTCGCTCTTGGATGGAATTACCACCGAGTACTGCTCTACGCCCTGACGGACATGGAGCCGATTGAGGACTACCTCAAGCAGACCTCCAAGACCTTCTTCCAGAAGGCGAAGAGCTCCAGCATCGAAGCCATCAAGACGATAGCGGACACCAAACCAACCACATACGATCGGCACAAGAGACCGTGCTCTTCTACTGGAGAGGAGGAAGACCTACCGCAGAAGAAGAGACAGAGGTGAAGGACCCTCACTAATTTCATCGACGGGAGAAACTCTCCGAAGACACATCGGCTGAGAAACTATAACGTTGGACAGCCCAGTAGGACCAGGCAATGAGAACTGCCTGGCCAGCACACACATCGTTTCAAAACCTTCAGGCATATCAGTCTGTCATGTAACTATGAAATAATAATTGTCATTATTATCTATTTTAGAATGAAAATAATTTAGTTTAAAGTGAAATGATTCAGTTAAAACTGTTATTATTGAAGGCTTGGGTGATAACCTACCAGGCATACCTCATTCCTTTATGAAAATGTAAAAGCTTTTTTCAAATTCCTCATTCTAGAATTCAATATATTACTAACACTCTTAATACTGGAGGCAGGGATAACCTTCAGTTATACAAGAGTACTTTATGTAAAAAAGGATAACCTACTTATAGTACTATATAATCTTAGAATGGAAAATTTAATCACATTATGGTTAATTGAGGCTAAGATGAACCACTAAGCAAAACCACAGCTCAGGAGTAGCAAACCACTTTAGTCTCCGAAGACACATCGGCTGAGAAACTATAACGTTGGACAGCCCAGTAGGACCAGGCAATGAGAACTGCCTGGCCAGCACACACATCGTTTCAAAACCTTCAGGCATATCAGTCTGTCATGTAACTATGAAATAATAATTGTCATTATTATCTATTTTAGAATGAAAATAATTTAGTTTAAAGTGAAATGATTCATTTAGTGGTTTGCTACTCCTGAGCCCTTGATAAAAACATTCAAACCTATATGATATCCTAATTCTTATTAATTCAGAGGTAAAATATACACCCTTTATAGGTAGGCGTATGCCAAATTTACCATCTCTTCCTCCATTAATATTATAGGTTCATTATTATTTCTATCATCCGATATTATATTACTATATGTATATCTTTTATGGTTCATTTGTTCCCTCCCTTAGGACAAGTATCCTTCAGAGATTAATATATAGGTATACACCTTTTATGTGTATGTATAGTATGCCTAATAAGTTCTCTTTTGAAAATAACTTTTATGGTGGATAATATCACTCCCTTAGTGCCTACAAGTATGCCATACAGAAATTGATATATGTACACCCATTATGTAGATGCATGCCTAAAAAGTTATCTCATACTACTACAACCTGTAATGGTCAATTCGTTCACTCCATTAATACAAGTATGCTTCAGAGATTAATATATGCAACCATTATTTGGATGTATACCTAAAAAGTTATTTCCTCCTCCAAAAATATTTTATGTTTGATTTTTCACACCCATAATATTAAGCTTGCTACAGAGAGTAATATATGACCTGTTATATGTGTATGTATTCCTAGAAAGCTATCTCTCCAAATAATATATGCATTTATGGTTGAATAGTTCATTCCCTTATTTAAAGTGTGCTACATATATAAATAAGTACACCTATTAGGTACCTAGATGTACATTAGAGTTATATCCTATAAACCATAAAATTTTATGGTTAATATTTTCACACCATAGGCGCAGGAGAAGGATAACAGAGGTGTGAATGGAAGGATTTCAATGACTCCTATATCAAGAGTTTTCAATAAATTTTCATTTTAAGGTTTTGTACGTGAAATAGTTTTTCATGTTTACATGAAGGAGTGAGGTATGCCTGGAAAGTTATCCCTAATTCCAATATCATGAGCAGTCAATTATTTTTGCATTATCAGGAGAAGTATTCATGATTAAATTATTGAATGAGGTATGCCTAAAGATTACAATGTAAGGATATATACCTATATATGGTGATAAATCACTATAACCTGAGGATATATCCCTTCCTCTTAAAGTTTTAAAGTTAATTTTTTGAAACAGAAATTTCATATTTAGGTCATATTATTGATGCTGCAGGAATTAGGAAGGATCCTTGCAAAGTGAAAGGCCACCAGCCCTACTGATGTATCTGAGGTTAGACCTTTCGTTGGTACCTGCAGTCACTATGGGAAAATCGTTCCTAATATGTCGAAAGTTTTAGGTCCATTGTATAAATTGTTGTGAAAAGGAGTAAAATATGAATGGAATGATGATTGTGAGAGAGCTTTCATTCAAGTTAAAAGAATTATGTCATCAGATGTGATATTAGTGCATTATAATCCTGATTTACCAGTAAAATTGATTTGCGATGCCAGCAGTAAGGGAATTGCTGGGGTGTTGGTGCATATTTTTGAGAATGGTGAGGAAAAACCTATAAGCTTTGTGTCAAGAGTTCTATCGCCTGCTGAAATGAATTACTCTGTAATTCACAAAGAAGCCTTAGCAATTTATTGGTCAATAAAAAAATTTTCTCATTACTTGTTGGGAAGAAAATTCATTTTGGAGACAGATCACATGCCTATGTTAGCAATATTTGGTGAACATAAAGGTATTCCACAAATGGGAGGTAATGGGTTGCAGAGGTGGGCGTTGTTTCTGTCTGGATATGACGATACAATAAAATACGTTAAAGGCAGCAGTAATCTGGCAGATGCATTATCTCGACTACCAGTTGATGAAAATGACATAATAAAGGATATTGCTATAGCTAATACTCGCTATAGCGAGTATTTATTGGAGCACCGTGGGATCTCGTTTTATCTAGGTTTTTGTTTGTGGTTGCTATTGACGAATTGTTATGCCAAGGAGGCTGATTTGTGTGTCATAATTTATATTCATACACAGTCGGAATTAATAATTAATAAGGAGTTGTCTCCATTACAGTAACTCAGATTTCCTGATTTACAACACTATGTAATATTTGGTTTTAAAGAAAGGCTGAGGTATTTCTGTAGGTTATCCTGTCTTCATTTACCAAAGTTCTTAATAAATTTTGCCATCTTTGAAATGATTTTAATGTTTACATTAAATACAGGTATTCCAGAAAGTTATCTATCATCCAATGACTAGAATATTGATATTAGTTGTCTATAATTTCCATGTTTACATTAAAGACAGAGGTACCCTGATAAAAATAAACTCCTCCATTGTGGGGAGGTCTACCCTCTAATGAGGGTAAGGGAAGGGTCGGATTATCCTTCCTATACCCTTCAGCAAGGGTTCAGAGAGCGTATTTTAGAACATTAGCGGGTAGGCATTATCCTTCCTGGAGTGTAGGAGAAAGGTAGAGGAAGGGTTGGGCCAGTCTCAATGAAGGGTAGAGAAAGGATAGGCCTACCCTTCAGCAAGGGGAGACAGAGCATATTTGAGAACATTGTGACGTTACGTCGTAAATCTGCTTGATTTTTCACGTAATTCCAGACAGGGGAAATACTCCAACCGTCGGTCACATGCTGGATCAGGGAAAAGACTCCACAAACAAGAAAAACAGCTCACAAGAAAAAGGTAGCCAAAAATAATTTACGAGTTATTACCGTACGATATCTATTCAAAGTAGAGTATTCAAAAAATCAGAAGTATTACAGAAAACAATGATAGTAAATTCATGATCCCAAAGGAAACATTACCAGCAGAAAATTGCTCTAAAAATCTCATGGCTCACAAGACATGTGACTCCCAGCAGGTCTCGACCAGAAAGAGGGCTTGCCTATGCAAGGCGAGACAGCATTTGAGGGGAGGGCTTCTTCCAGGGAGTGGAGGGGTAGCCAGGCGAATTCAACAACCGCCCACTGATGCGTCACTGCCCCTGCAGAAACGGCCGCTCCACAAAACACCATTCCCTGGTTTTGAGACAACAGCCAGCACCCAGAATTTTCCCCTCAACTTCTGGGTTGGAGACATCAGAGGAATCGTTCATTGGAACACATGGAGGGGAAGGAGATACTGGGGTGAGGTGTTGGAGGGAGAGAGAGTTTGTGATAGGACAATGGTAAAACTTCTCACTCCAAGTGCAATACTAAGGCCTTAGCACCGATTTCCCCTTGCTTGCCAAGGAGAAGTATTTCTCCGCAGTAGTCCTATATAAGTCTTGCATTGCAGGTAGGCTGGTTCGGGGCTGGTTCGGAGGCTGTTTCGGAGGCTGTTTCAGAGGCTGTTTCCAGAGGCTGAGTTTCCAGAGGCAGGGTTTTCAGAGACAGGATTTTTCAGAGACAGGATTTTGCGAGACAGGGCACTTTGCTACAGGGCCCCTTTGCGCAAAAAATCCTTTGCGCGAAAAAACCTTAGCGCGAAAAGTTCTTGGCGGGAGAAGTTCTGCGGATAAGTTCGGAGGAAGTTCGAGGAATTTCTGGGGGGGGGGGGGTACCAGAAATTTTTGGGGGGGGGGGGACACTAAAAAATGCCACAACATTGGCGGGTAGGTATTATCCTTCCTGGAGTGTAGAGGGAGGGTAGGACTAATATAAAAACTAAAAATCCATATATTAATATGAAAATTTAAAAAATCGCTAAGCAACTCAATTAAATGAATGGGGATGAGTTGTAACCGTGATTTCTAAAATTATGAGACAGAAAAAAGTTAGCCTTCATGTGGTATTAAAACCCAGGACTCACATATTGGGGGATGCTGAAGTAGCGCCTTAACAACCTCGGCTTTCAAGGTACTTGTGTGCTGGAGTTTCTCAATGGGATACATAGTACAAAATCTTTATATGAGAATATCTTTTGCACCTGGACCTATGTGGAAGAAAGCAGTGACTTTTTTCTACCATACCTATTTCTTTTCAGAAAATAACATCGGCATTCAAATACCGAACATCACTCCCAGGATGTCACATTGTCAGCCACACAAATAGGTTACATCCTAATAATGTGAATGAAAGCTCTTCTGAATGAGCTTTTTTCACACACTTATAGAAACTGTTGAGTATATATTATTGCTTTCCTTATGAGACTTTTAAAGATAAGTTGTGCAGCCCATCCATCCTTGTTTTCAAAGACTGCTTATGTTCTTGTACAGAACTCAATACTCTTTAGCTGGTGAACGTAGCTGAGGAGACATTTTCAGGCTATATTTTCCTCAGAAATAAATGCCAAGTCCCAAGGAAAGGTAGACGAAGGATATTCCTACACTTGCCATTCCATTAATTGAGTTAGAGGAAGGATTGACGGATGGTATGGGAAGGAGTTCCAAGGAATGGTAGACGAAGGATAGCCCTACACTTCCCTTGCCCTTAATGGCATGTAGAGGAAGGGTAGACGGATGGTATGGGAAGGAGTTCCAAGGAATGGTAGACGAAGGATAGCCCTACACTTCCCTTGCCCTTAATGGCATGTAGAGGAAGGGTAGACGGATGGTAAGGGAAGGAGTTCCAAGGAAGGGTGGACGAAGTATAGGCCCACCCTTCCGTAACCCATAATACATGTTGGACAAAGGAAAGAGGAATGGTAAGTGAAGGAGTGCCAAGGAAGGGAGGATGAAGTATAGGCCTATCCCTTACCTTACCCATACTGCAGTGTAGACGGATGGTAAGCGAAGGAGTTTTCAGGAGGTGTAGACGAAGGTTTGTTCTTTCCTTCCCTTACCCTCCTCAGAAGGTAGGGCGTGGTTTGTACAAGGGTAACTACCCACCATATGATGGCTACTACCATTCCTTTACTTTTCCTTTACCCATCATGGGGGAGTTTATTTTTATCAGGGTATGCCTGACGGTTATCCCTACTCCAATAATTGTAATTTTACATAAATTGTCCATTCTTAGGATAGTTTTTCACATTTATATTAATGGCTAAGCTTTTCCAGAAAGTTATCTATCAACCAAAAGCTAGAATTTTTATAATAACTGTCCATAGTTAGTCATGTGTACAGTAGAGACTGAGGTATGCCTGACGGTTACCGGTACTACAATATTATAATTTTACATAAATTGTCCATTCTTAGGATAGTTTTTCACATTTATATTAATGGCTAAGCTTTTCCAGAAAGTTATCTATCAACCAAAAGCTAGAATTTTTATAATAACTGTCCATAGTTAGTCATGTTTACAGTAGAGACTAAGGTATGCCTGAAAGTTATCCCTACTCCAATAATTATAATTTTACATAAATTGTCCATTCTTAGGATAGTTTTTCACATTTATATTAATGGCTAAGCTTTTCCAGAAAGTTATCTATCAACCAAAAGCTAGAATTTTTATAATAATTGTCCATATTTTGTCATGTTTACAGTAGAGACTAACCCAAGTAACATTTTTGGTTGGCCCTCTGTTGGCAGATGGTGGGACACAGCGGTTGGCCCATGGTATGATTTGGCCACCTCGCCAACCGTATCCCAACCAACGATTCCCCAACGATGGGCCAACCCCCAACAACACACATTTGGATATACATATTGTGACGGAACGCTCCCGTGAGCCATGCACCGTCGAACTGAGATTATTATCCGAGTTCTTAATTTTTCGTAGGTTCTGGGGCTCGCGGTCAAGATGGGAACTCGCGGCATTAAACGCAATGGCACAGCAAGGGGATGAATGACCTCGTACACAGCGAATGACTGTCATACAAAAATTTATTAGAGAAAAATAAACGAACACTTCTGTCCTTAAACGCTAATGAGGGATGGAATAGTGATGCTGAATTGGGCGAGACATCAATGATACACTTGCAGAAATAAAAATGAAGCAAATATGCCATACACAAAAAGAAAGAGAAATCTTATATCTAATAAATGAGGGATGAGATGATTGTTGGGGTAAATGAACAAAAATGGACAAAAATAACACTGTATACTCCCAGAGATTGCTATGACACGGGCACTCGAAATCTTGCTGCACTTCAAAGGCAATTATGAGTAATGTTCGTCGTTCTACTATCAAATGTTACATGCTCCACGTTCTGTTCAATCAAAAATGAGTCTGACGTCAACCAGAAGGGATGACGAGAACGGGAGAATCGTGATACAATTAAAAAATGGTCTTCAGACCGAGAAAGAGAGACGTGAGTTTGTGTCAGAAGCCACATGAGTATTAGGATGACACACGTGCACACTGGGGGACTTTCTTCGTACAGGGCGCGTGGGCTGGCTGGAGCGGGGGAGGGATCGGGATTATTTCCCCGTCCCGGGAGAGGGTTTAGAGTACTTAAGTGTCAAAGACGGCGGGTCCGAATCCTGGCCGCCGGGTCACGATGCGTCGATCGCGGGGAACCACCTCCCGCAAATCCTTGGACGATGTCGTGATGTCCTGACGAAAAAGCAAGGACACTTTTCTCGTGTCTCGCTGTACTCCACGCTTCTCTCTCCGCACGCCCTTCCCCTGGTCGCGTTGCCCGACCTCCGAAATTGCCGTAGCCCTCGTCTGTCGCAGCCCCGTCTTGTCGCCCCACCTTGGCACTGTCACAGCTGACCTCCGTCTCCTCTAGCGGATCAACTGCCGCTTTCTCAGGAATCCAACCCCACATCCCACAATACCGGGCCTTATATACCCTTTACAAAACAAGAGACATGCTAAATTCTAGCAGACAGCATAGGAAAAAGAAAAGAAGGTCGCTCATCACTCGCTGTTGCCGCGCGCCAATATGAATCGGGGAGAAGAGATGGACGCAGAATGCGCCGTGACGAGGCTTTTCGTCACATCGCCCCCCTGCATGGATGCATCTCTTTCCTAAGGGGTGAATGAAAAAGATGTGTCCAAACGAAAGAGATGAATCCATGCATATCGCGGAAAGAATAAGCCAGATGAACGAGCAACGAACTAAAAACTAAACTTGCTACGTGCGGTACGGAATCAAGGAATACGCATTATAGGTGCCCGCATCGGATCCATCCTCTTTTTTCAAAGCAAAAGCATTAGGTCCCACATTCGAAGAGATTCTGAATGGACCCGAGAACAAATGAAAAAACTTATGAAATAACCCAAGCTGGGTATCAGACACTCTAGGTGTCCTTAACAAAACTAAATCTCCGACATGAAAATTTGAATGGGTCTTGTTTTGATTACGCTTTCTTTTGAGCCCAGCCTTTTTTAACTGGCGGGTGGCAAACAAAATTAAATTTTCCCTCCCGATTTCCGAATCTTCAGGGAGAATCAAACCGTCAGGAAAGCGATTCTCTGGTTTGTGACCGAAATGAATCTCAGTCGGGGTCAACCGGGTGGATTCCTGGACAACTTCATTAAACCAGCGGTTAATGAAGGGAATGACATCAACCCACCCGCGGTGTCCATCACTACAGTAAACTCGGAAGACCCGCGATAATTCCTTCATCGTTCGCTCACTTGGATTGGACTGGGGATGACGTATGGAGGAATAAATTGTTTTCACACCCAAGCGAGCCAGGCCCTCCCGCCAGTGTTCGCTGGTGAACATCGTCCCGTGGTCTGACAACACGGTCTTGGGTGTCCCACACAGGGGAAAGAATTTGTTCTTTAAGCAGTCTAAACAGACCTTCGCTTTAGTTTTATTTAAAGGGTACACCTGTACGAATTTCGAAAAAACATCGAGACATACCAAGATGTATCGGTTACCGCCCTTAGATTTGGGCAGCGGTCCATAAATATCTACTGCTACTATTTGATTCGGCCCGCTCGGAACGATATTTGCCATGGGTCCCTGAAAATTCTTCGAAGGATATTTAGTTCTTTGGCAAATATCACATTTCGCCACTTGTCGCTTGATCTCCCTATCCATATTAACCCAATAATAACGGGTCTTTATAATGGCGGCGGTTTTCGCCCCTCCAAAATGAGCATATTTTTGGTGAGCGTATTCTACAATATCTGCCCTCAACGCTTGCGGCAACCACACCCGGTATCGAACCTGGCCATGTGATGACGGAATTTTCTTAAATAGAATCCCTCCCCTAAGAGTGGCGGAATTTGATAGCCTTTGTAGGCGATTATTCCGAGGCTGATCAGGCGTGATGTCCCCCAAAAGACAGGCTATTATCGGACGAAGATCGTGGTCGGCCCGTTGCAGCTGCTCAAGATCGTTAAATCCGTCAGAGGGAAACGGCGCAACGCGTAGGTCAAGTGAGGTCATCATATACTGACCCGGAAGCCGCTCTTGGTCTTCCAACCTTACCACGGAATACCTACTCAGCCAGTCGGCTACGGGGTTTTCTTTCCCAGGAGTGAACTCGACCGTGAAGCTGTACTCCTGCAGAAAAAGGGCCCAACGAGTGAGCCTATGATTATTAAATTGGCATTTGGTCAGGAAAGTGAGCGCCTTATGATCTGTAACGATAACCACGTCTCTCCCCAGCAGAATAGTGCGAAACTTAGACAACGCCCAAACGATGGCCAAGGCTTCCTTTTCGGTAGTCGAGTACGCGAGTTCGGGACCTTTCAATGACCGACTCGCGAACGAAATCACGCAATCGTACCCCTCGTCGTCCCGTTGGAACAACACGGCCCCTAATCCGAAATCGCTACTGTCAGTTTGAACCATTAGTTTCCTTGAGAAATCGGGAAATCCCAGCATCACCGTGGCGAGAAAGCTCTTTTTTATATTTTCAAAGGCCTCCTGGTGTGCCTCGTTCCATTTCCAGGGAGTACCCTTTTTTAAGAGACGCAGCAAGGGAATAGTTAGATGCGCATACTTCTTCACAAATTTAGCGTAAAAATTGCATAAGCCCAAGAATCCTCTTAATTGCTTCAAATTTAGAGGCGTAGGAGCGTCTTTTATTGCCCTTATCCTTTCAGGATCCGGCCTGACCCCCTTTTCGGTCAATATATGACCTAAAAATTTTATTTCCCTTTTACAAAATTGTGATTTGGCAAGGTTTAGTGACACATTTGCCCTTTCCAGCCTATCGAAAAGTAAATTCAAGTGCTTCATATGCTCCGTAAAACTAGCGGATGCAATTAAAATGTCATCTACGTACACCGTTAGGCATTGCGCGAGATCGTTACCAACGATATCATCGAGGCACCGAATCAGGGCCGCCCCGCTATTTTTTAGGCCAAACGCCATACGCTGAAATACATAAGTGCAAGAATTGAACAGGAACCCAGTATATTTTTGATCGTCCGGATGCAATTCGATCTGCCAGTACGATGCCGTAAAATCAATAGTCGAGAAATACTTGGCCCCGTGAAATTTGAGGAGGACCTCATCAATTTTCGGGGGCACATCATTCTCCGGTATGGTGATACTATTTAATCGTCGAGCGTCTAAACATAGCCGCACCGTACCATCCTTCTTTTTAACAATTAATAAGGGATTTATGTAAGCTGTCTTTTCTTTCTTTATAACCCCCTGAGCGAGCATTTCATTGATTTTTTTCACTACTTGCGGCCGGTAAGCCAGAGGAATAGGATATGATTTTTGAACAAAGGGGCGGTCGTCTGAGAGCGTAATTCTATGTCGGCAACCTTCAATCCGACCCAAGGACGTGGAGAACAACGTTTCAAACTTGATCAGAAGTCGGCGTAACGACTCCCTCTCCGCATGAGTTAAACTGTTCGCCGAACTTACCACCTCCTCTACCCCGTCAACACTGACCTCGCATTCTGTGGACAATACTTCCGTGACGGATGTTTGCTGACTTCTCCAGGGAAGATTAACAAGCGCAATCCCCTTCTCTGCGATTTTTATAGCATTATTTTTAAAATCGATGATGATCTGATTGTCCATCAGAAAATCAATTCCTAGAATGAGTGGTTTGATAAGATCCTTTACCACGAGGCAAACTACCTCGAATTCTATTTCCTCAATTTGGATGGTGAGTAGGACCTGCATAGTGATAGGCGACGATTTCCGATTATCAGCACAGATAATCGTGGAACGACTCAAGGGAAAGGAAGGGACTTGCCCCTTCGTCTTTAGGTCCTCTAAAAACTTCGCGGATATCGCGGAAATCTCGCTACCGGTATCCAATAGCGCCTTCCCATGAACCCCATTCGCCCAACACCACACCTCGGGACAGATTCGCTTTCTTGAAAACCCAATATCCTCCTGCCCGCTTTTCCAACTCCCATCCCCGAAAACCTCACACTCGGAGACAATTCCACACAACACCTCCATTCCCCTTCCCTCGTCTGGTTCGTGGAGGCAACTCAATCCAGACGACGACCGTTTCCCGGAACATTGCTTTCGACCGAGTGTGAGTCGGCAGTCTGCATTCGACTCGGGGATTCCTTACGGCGCGTCCAAGTCCGTGTGGTGCCATCGGAACTGCCGTTACTACATTGAGCTCCGCCTTTGAACTTGACAGCGTTTACTTGGGGATATCGCGGGGGTTGACGCGGCTTCACGTTTCCCTGCGTCGTGTTAGAAAACGTACTATGGCCATTATTAGCCATCCCCGATTCGAATGATTGATCGTACGATCCTAATAAAACGATCATCCGCTCTACGGTCAGGTGTTCCACGGACTTTAATAGATTCTGAACCGGGATAGGGAAGTGTCTGATGAGTGCCTGAATAATCTCGTCATCGCTTATGGGTGGGGAACACAAACGAGCTTGGGCGAGTTTCTCTACGGCATATAGTTTCATTGGACCCATAACCCGCTGATATTTCCCCGACGTCACCTTGTTACGGTAATTATATTGTGTATCAAGGTCCCAAAAGTTCGCTAAGAATTTTCGCTGGAACTCTATCAACGTAGACGGAAATGGGGATAGGGTATGCCCCCAGATTTTCGCATTTCCTTCCAACATCTGAAAAATCACCTTTGATTTCATCGTTTCCGGAACGGTAACCATCGAGAAATAATTTTCTACTTCTTTTAAAAACGCTATCGGGTGATCATCGTCTCGAGCGGAGAACACAGGCTTCGTCAATGACTCCCTTGATAACGCCGCCGTTGCTACTGGCGTGCCTCTATCCTTCAACGCCTCAAATTCCGCTTCGAGCGATTTTACCCTGCGTTCGCATATTTCGACGGCATTTTCCTCGTGCTTTTTTAGGTTTAGCAGGTCATTATAAGAGCGTTCTACAACCTCCGTGCGGACCTTAAGGTTTCCGACTTGTGAATCAATCTCCCTCAGACATTCACCACGTACTTTTTTCGCGATCTCATTCACCTTCTCTAGACAGTGAGTTTCAACATTGCTTAGTTTATCTTTAATTAAGGACATTTCCTGCCGTAAACTATCATTAATTTCCTGACGCAATGCTTCAATATTTGTACTCATCTCAGAGCGCATGCTCTGTATGGCTTCATTATTAGCGTTAAGCTGAGCGCTCATATTTTGTAACATCAATAAGATTGTTTTCTGAGACACCTTATCTTCATTAGAATCGTGACTCGATTCGGTTCGGCTGGCTTCGCCCCCCTTGTCACCTTCACGCTGTGTTTTACTTTGCCCATTCATGCCGGAACCCGGCGTATCTAACAGCATTCCCCGGAATGTGTCAGTTAAATCATCGGTTCCCGAATTCGCGCTCTTGTCGTCGGAATCGTCTACTTCGTTCGCGACCTCCCGATACACGGTAAACGCGGGTGCCTTATCGTCGGACGTATTCATAATTGGATCCCCTTAAACAAAAGGAATAAAACAAAGGGATACCCCAACGACCCGTAGACCACCATTCATCGGCCACAAACACCAAAAAAATAGAAAAGAAAACCGACAACGCAATGGTACAAGAAAAACACACAATCGGATTCAAACTTGAGAATGGATTGCCAATGGCGTGACACTATAACTAACAAATGGTCGACTAACCTGAACCCAATTACATAATAATCACGAGTTCGCTCGTGGTCACGCGCATTCATATGGGTGAAATGCACTAATAGCTGACGCGAGCGCCGAATGATCAAAATGTGCCAATACAGTGGCATCAAAAACGAACATTAAAATTTAAATGCAAATCCCCTCGTGATCGCGCCCCGCGTTGTTGGGCGCCAGATGTAACGGTACGCGCCCAACACGCCGTTTGATCAAAACGTGCCAACCTCGTGGCGTCAAAAACGAACATTAAAATTAAATGGCAAGTTCTCCCCTGATCGAGCCCCGCGTTGTCGGGCGCCAGATGTGACGGTACGCGCCCAACAGCCATGCACCGTCGAACTGAGATTATTATCCGAGTTCTTAATTTTTCGTAGGTTCTGGGGCTCGCGGTCAAGATGGGAACTCGCGGCATTAAACGCAATGGCACAGCAAGGGGATGAATGACCTCGTACACAGCGAATGACTGTCATACAAAAATTTATTAGAGAAAAATAAACGAACACTTCTGTCCTTAAACGCTAATGAGGGATGGAATAGTGATGCTGAATTGGGCGAGACATCAATGATACACTTGCAGAAATAAAAATGAAGCAAATATGCCATACACAAAAAGAAAGAGAAATCTTATATCTAATAAATGAGGGATGAGATGATTGTTGGGGTAAATGAACAAAAATGGACAAAAATAACACTGTATACTCCCAGAGATTGCTATGACACGGGCACTCGAAATCTTGCTGCACTTCAAAGGCAATTATGAGTAATGTTCGTCGTTCTACTATCAAATGTTACATGCTCCACGTTCTGTTCAATCAAAAATGAGTCTGACGTCAACCAGAAGGGATGACGAGAACGGGAGAATCGTGATACAATTAAAAAATGGTCTTCAGACCGAGAAAGAGAGACGTGAGTTTGTGTCAGAAGCCACATGAGTATTAGGATGACACACGTGCACACTGGGGGACTTTCTTCGTACAGGGCGCGTGGGCTGGCTGGAGCGGGGGAGGGATCGGGATTATTTCCCCGTCCCGGGAGAGGGTTTAGAGTACTTAAGTGTCAAAGACGGCGGGTCCGAATCCTGGCCGCCGGGTCACGATGCGTCGATCGCGGGGAACCACCTCCCGCAAATCCTTGGACGATGTCGTGATGTCCTGACGAAAAAGCAAGGACACTTTTCTCGTGTCTCGCTGTACTCCACGCTTCTCTCTCCGCACGCCCTTCCCCTGGTCGCGTTGCCCGACCTCCGAAATTGCCGTAGCCCTCGTCTGTCGCAGCCCCGTCTTGTCGCCCCACCTTGGCACTGTCACAGCTGACCTCCGTCTCCTCTAGCGGATCAACTGCCGCTTTCTCAGGAATCCAACCCCACATCCCACAATACCGGGCCTTATATACCCTTTACAAAACAAGAGACATGCTAAATTCTAGCAGACAGCATAGGAAAAAGAAAAGAAGGTCGCTCATCACTCGCTGTTGCCGCGCGCCAATATGAATCGGGGAGAAGAGATGGACGCAGAATGCGCCGTGACGAGGCTTTTCGTCACAATATGTATTTATATTGTATTTTCATGGGTCACATACATATGTATTTTTGTTATGTATTACATCTGCAATACATGTGTATTATTGAATGTATTTCCTTTGTATTCATACATATGTAAAAGTGGTACGTGTTACACGATAAATACATTTGTAATTTTGTGTATTTTTGAAATTTGAATACTTATGTAAATGTGGTAAAAAATATACAAAAAATACAAATGTAAATATCGTGAAACACGTACCACTTTTACATATGCATGAATACAGAGGAAATACATATGTAAATGTGGTCAAAAATACACAAAATATACATTATGTATATTTCCTGTAATTTTTGAGAGGTGGATTTTCGTGGCGTCTTGTGAAATGTTCATAAACATTATTTCCAAAAATAATATGTTCACTGCAAACGCCAGATTTCCTCATTTTAATGATCATTCATCCATTCGAATTTATACCCAGAAAGCTTAAAAATAAATCATATACTGGTCGATATGAGCAAGGGTAGTATGGCGGCCATATTTATGTTAATTTGTAAATGCACGCGAAATACAGACGTATTACATAAGTAAAATTCAGTTTCCATCCGCGAAATATACACATGGAAAAATAGTTCATACTACATGAAAAATACAAAAAATAGTTCTTGCACATAGCAAAAGTAAAAGCGAAGTTTAATTTGTAAACAATATTGTAATATAACCGTTTAAACAAAAAAATTAAATTCTCAATTCTGCGTCTCCACTGTCGCAATAAGCTAGGGAAGTGAGTGGGAGTGATACAGTTATAATCTCGTTAACAGTTAAGCTCGGCATTTCGTTCGAGACTACGAGAACATGCAGTAGGAGGAACTCCGGCTACTGATGTATAGTTAATTTTATATTTGTTTGTATTATTATACGTATTGGAAGAGTTGACATAGTGTTTTAATCCTCGATAACCGGTGCGTGTGGATTGTGTGGTCAACCCGAAGTTATGTTTTGCTGGAAATCTGCTTCAATCCCGCACGTTATTGCGATTCGTGCAAGCCAACTCCAACAGTTTCCTGTCACTGGATAATTAAGGTAAGGTTTGATTTATCTTTTATTATGGGTGAAATGATTGATATCACTGTAAACCATGCAAGTAGTTCTCCAGTGTTTCACGAGAGTATTTTCGTATACGCGTATTCTTCAATATTTTTGACTAAAGATGTGCTACTACACGATTAAAACCTTCTATTTATTAGTAATTTGGTAAAATTACGTCGCAATTACATTGTACGCCTACATAGACTACATTAATTATGTTATTTGAGTATATTTTGGATACAACTATTGGCGCAATGGGTTATATTTTTTCTGCTCTTAATTAAGAGCAGAAAAAATTGTTTAAAGGAATGTTTTCGTTCACGTGTGAGTTGTTTTATTGCTGTTTATTACCACAACCTACGGTATTGTAGTTCTTGCATTCCTAGTTATCCTATGCTTTAGTCATAATATCTATGACCGTAGACTTATCAGCGTAGCTTTGTCACTAATAGATTCCCCGAAGATCCGAACCGTTTTGCCCACTACTTCTAATTATTTAACGAACAAGAAGTATTGGTCGTGTATAATCGGTTCCCTGAAAGCAAAATGTAATATTTCTTTCATCTTGAAATGCAGTCAATCAAGGTGCATGTCGTCATTATTATTAACACAAGATAAATACGTAACTTTCATGCGAAAGTTTGTCATTACATGTAAGAAAAAGGTGCGTAGGGGCCAAATTAATTAATTATAATTTTCTTTTCATGCTCTTTCGCGCATACCCAGCAGCCGACGATGTAAATAGCTTGGCCTGAACAAGAGGGAATGGATTACGGAAAAAAACGACGAAGCAAAGCCAGAAGACCAGGTGGAATTGTCAATACCGAGGTAATGTTTTAGGGAAAAATTATTTTTATCCATAATGGAGAGGTTTCTTAAAGTTAAGCCTGAAATTATCGGTTATATGAAGTTTATTGTTTGAAAATTTGTTATATCACAAGTTTTCTTTTTTCTGTGTTAATCATCCGCTACTAAATCGTGGTACTAATATATTAGTATCATGTACTAAATAAGCATACCAATGGATACACTTTTTCCTAGTTAATTTATTTAAAAGTAGTCATATGATCTTTTCTCATATTTCTCATTCTTCTTAAGAGAAAGGCTGTAAAATGTAAAATGTTGTATTGTAAAATGAAAGCATATCCCCAAAATATCTGATTTCTCAAAGGACAAGGTCAAATCTGTGCTAGCTGGGTCCTCGACATAATTGGTAATTGAAAAATTTTAAAACTTATGTCTGGAATCTAGCAGAGAAGCCAAACTTTCATTTGCATTCAGAATACAGAATTAGTACTAAAATTACAGACTTCACAGAATACTGACTGCCTATATGAATGGGAAAAAATAAAATTGAAAGGCCTTGAGCTCCTATTCAGATCTTACAAAAAGATATATTTTTGCATGACTTTTAAACTTGACTTCTTCTTTTCTCCTTTCAGGAAGTGGCTGATGGTGCAGAGTTGGTTTCCTGAATTCAGGTTTCATCTTGTGCAATGGGTTACAACGTTTGTTCCGTGTTAACTTTTGTTTCTATTTACCAACTCATACCATTGTTTGTACTTGATTTATCTTTGTGCCATTTTTTAAATCTAAGTTTCACCTCCTGTTTGCTGGCCCTTAATGCTTGTTAGCAATATTCATGGCCACACTTGTTCTTTGTGTGAATTATTTTATTTTTCTCTTTGAATAAATGTTTTATTATCTGCATGTTCTGGTTTCCTCATATTTATTCATCCATTTGATCCATATTGATATTGAGTGGATGTGGGTCAGAAAATCAATATGTATAATTCATGTACGAGGGCCTGCAGATACATATGTATATTACATGTAAGGGTATTCAGATTTCCAATTTGTAATACGCACGTATACATACATCCTGAAGGACTTTTGAGCCACTTTTACCTGAAATTTACAGACGTAATACGATTGTATTCCATCTTATCTATATAACATGAAGCCCCTTAACGACCACTCATTCATTCATTCATTCACGTATACAAATGTTTGGGGTGAACGAGACGAGATACGGCAAAAAGTCTAATGAAGACCCCCTCTTAAATTGTCTGAAACCCCAGGAAAAATTATGAAAACACTAAATTTACAATTATTTATCAGTCTATTCATATAAAATTGAGTGTATGGGGATTAGTTCAAAAAATGGCCACCAAATTCCAATGGCGGCGCGGCAGTCATACAAGCTAACAATCATAGCAACATATTTGTTTATGCAAACAAGAGGAGCTAAACTGGGAAAGAAGATAAAGGAAATGAAACGAAAAACTGATAAATATAAGGTAGGAAATTAAGAAAGTAATAATTGAAGTGTCTATTTCTTTGCGTTTTCTTTCCGCAAGAACAAACATCTGTTTAAATCAAAGCGCATTCAAATGAAAAGCGGAGAAATATAAGGTAGGAAATTAGTTGTTGTTTTTGGTATATTACATCGAAAGTGTGGTGGTTATTAATTTCAAAGTTAACAAGTGCACTATATGCCAATTTAGAAATATGATTCGTGCTGTTGACTATAGTTCGTATCTTGTTGGCGATACACGATTGTGGTAGAAAGACTTTCAAACAAGTCTTACATAATATAGGTGGGTAAAAATGGTTTTATTTTCATTTTTTGTGATGGTGATAACTTTTTATTTTTGTTTACGTTCTTTTTTCCGTTAATGTCCTTTTTAATGTACAATGTTATCCGTGAGCTGCAGGAGTGAATAGGCAGTGAATAATACAGTATGGAAGATAAGTGCAAATAAAGGTATTTCATATTCAATTATTTGTCTTGCGAAAAGCACGTTTCCTTTAGTGACTAAGTTATTCAACTGTGAAAATTATCGAAATCTTGACATTCACAATGTCTTGTACACCAAAGGCTGTGATCCGTTACTCACCAGATTCATTGCTCATTGCGTTGGATATTAAAGCTGAGATATTTGTGTATCCCGATTCATTAAAACTTTAAATAGAGGTATTTCTGAAGTGAAATCATTCGCGATCGCGATAAATAATATTTCGATAAAATTCGTTATACTAGCCCCAAATCATGCTAAGCCGCATTTGTTTCTAGATATTGATATTCAGTCCCAAGGTAATTCGCTTACGAAGGGGAACAGCTGTTACATCTTATTCGTATATCATGAATTTGCTTGAGTTTTGTGGAAAATAATTAATAAACGTGTTTTTCATTGTAATTCGTAAAGTCGTTATGATATTACGTATGCATTGGGTTTTACAGTGGGACGTGGTCTCAATGTTTTTTGTATTTGAATTGAATAAGTTAGAGAAACTCGTAGAAATTTATTTCACTTTTTTATAGCCCCTCAGAAAAACGTTTCTCTTTATAAATATTTACATTCACATTGTAGCCTAAGTACCATGCGCTCGTTTTACGTGAAAGTGGAAATATCGCTTATACCTAAGCTAGCCAGCTTAAAAGTAAACGATCCTTAAGTAACAAGTAGCAAACAAAAAGTGTAAGACCTCCCACAGTGAGCATAACAGGCCGGAGGCCTTTTTCGGGGGGGCCTAGGGGGGGCAGAGCCCCCCCAGCGAGCATAGCGAGTACATATATATATTTCATGTATGGGTTACCAGATTTCCAATTTGTAATACGCACGTATACATACATCCATAGGGACTTTTGAACCACTTTTACGTGAAATATACCGATGTAATACGATCGTATTCCATCTTATACATATGTATTTGGTCACGTATTTTTTGTGTATTATTGATGTAATACAGAAGTAATACAAATGCCGTGTTATCTGGGACAGAGCATTACAGTCGGGCCTTCGTATTCCCAACCCAAGGCCAACAAATCTCCAACGATATACCGTTGGCCCTTTTACATTCTGCCATCCGTTTCCCCACAAAAGCTATATTTTACTGGCATTTCTCATTTTTATAGAATGAAAGTTAAATTAATTTACCTTCTCACTTGATACGATACCGGTAGATAGAATCTTTACCTTTAACTCCCTATAAATCAAAATGAAATTAAATACATAAACAATCAATGCTATTGGACAAAGTAAGGTTACAGTGGTTAAAAGTGGAAAACAAAAAATCAACATCAGTTCAGAAGGTCCCCAAATTTTATTTTCACAAATTAGGACAATTTTTATTAGGACAAAATTAGGAAAATTTCAACAACACCTTTCCATATATTACAATATGGCACACACAAAAACTGTCCATCTTCTTTGTAGGGCAACAAAACACACTTAGATAAAATCTGGGTGGACTGCAATTTGCATCCAGATACTAATTGTTTTACTACAAATATACCAAAGGTACCACTTCTAAGAGGTAATTCAAAGAAATCCTCCTTGTCACACTGCAAGATGTACACCCCTGAGTTATTTGATTCAATTGCCTTCACAATTCCTATTCTCTGGTCTTCGGTAACGAAATTTTTAAGTTTAGTCCATTTTACTTAATTGGATCAGTTATAAATTAATTAATCCTAACACAATGCTATATTACTTATAGCATAGTGGTAGGATTAATCAAATATCCCCCTGAAAGCCGTAAAACTCGCCATTTTGAACCATTATTCTTAAAACTTTCCTGGAGGACGACCCCGCAACTCCTGCTTTCCCTGGCGGGTATGCAATACTCCCATGTAATGAAATGAAATGAATGAATGAATGAAATGAAACTCCAATGAAATAAAATTCAAGTTCGATAGGGGATAGGTACTTCAAGAATTTATATGGGAATGAAAAGTAAAATTTGATAAATCAAATGCATATGAGCAATGTTTATTTAAGATACCAGAGAGATGAGACCTCTACATGCAGATTTGGATAGATAACCCAGACAGCACACTGGTAACGGTATACGTATACCGTAAGTATACCAGGTGTATACTGTTTCCTTGAGAATCTGTATACATGTTTTAGATTCTAGGTATACATAAACAGTATCCTGAAGCGTATACGTATACAGTATACGAAAGGTATCTGTATACCTTTCATATACTGTATACGTATGTGCTACATATGGAAACAGTATCTGAGAGGTATATGTATACCTTTCATATACTGTTTCCATATGTAATCTCAGTGGCGGATGCATATGGGAGGCGCGCCCCCCAACCCTTTCCTGGCCGCCCGCATAACCAAACATTGCAGGACTACAATTTTAACTTTTTTATGTCATAAGATGGCTTTGTATTTCATGTGCGTATAATCAGTTCAAATAACACTTTCTTAAACTTTGCATGTGACTTGATTATTTTTTTAGGATAAAAGTAAAGGTTGGTCAAGATATCTTTTACGCCCCCCTCTAGAGTTTTTTTCTGTATCCGCTACTGTGTAGCCATTAGTAAACAATTAGTGTCCTTTAAAGGTTACTCTGTCCGTATACTATTTCCATATGTAGCCTTCAGTATACACAGCGTCCTTTCCAATGGGCTAAAACCTTTCCGTTACTTGCGTGCTCCTATGACCCCAAGAGCTACTCTGACAGGAATAAATCTAAATTACCTCAGGAAGGGCCACTCACGCCAACTATGTGGAAGGGTAGGAGCCAGACGAATGGTAGTCCACGTGATGGTGTCACGTGAAAAACACTGTTGGAATTTAGTTGGAAAACCTTACCAGCTAACTCTTCCCTGAAAACATGGAGTGGGACCTGTTCGCAAAGGGCAGGTGTCATTCACGGCAGCGAGGTTGGCAAAGCAAATAATTACGATTGTACATGTATCTTCATTCTTTGTAAAGGTATCGGCTCGAGCCGCTACTCTCTTCTTATTCTCCTTCTGGTTTCATTGGATAAAGACGTCGTCTCATTTAATATCTTTAAACTGATTCATCAGTGAATTTATTTTCCCCGGTTGGCTTCAGGCAGCCCTGGCAAAAATGAAGGAGGCTGATAACGGTACTGGAGAGTGTTTTATCATTTCTGTTCGGAACACCCAAGAACGCCGTCCGCCTGGGTTATTAAGAAATCCAGATTAATTTAAAAAATCAATGAACTGCCTTAAGATGTAAAAAATCCTGCCATGAAAAGTCCCTCTTTTCATAAAGAAAAATGCTCTTCGAAATGTGATTTCAATCGTGCTTTTTTATCTACTGAGGCGATGAAACAAAAAAGATATTTTTCAGTGGAATTTATTCCTCGAGTCATAACGCGAAACTTAATTTTTTTGAATGCCAAGATTTGGACTCCCGCCCGTGATTTCGACCTATCGATAGTGGATTCCGTCGATAGTCGATTCCACCAGTTGTCGATTTCCACAGATACAAACATATGCAAACGTAAATGCGTAAAACGTAAAACGTAAACCGCTTTCACAATCAAAGACCACGCGTATAATGAATGTTGCGTTCACTGTGTTGTGTTCGTCGTTTGCGAAATTGATCCTGCCGAAGTTTATCAGCCTCTTAAGTTCTTCATTTACTTGTTTCACCTGCACCTAGGCAATCAATTACCGTTATAACTTAACTTTGTAGTGTTGTGTTTGCTGTTTGCGAAACTTGTCCAATGAAAGTTTATCAACCGCTCAAGTGCTACTTTTGCTTCCTTCATCACAATCTGGGTAAGTAGAAGTGTTGCCATTGCCACATTTTTCTTTCTTAAATGACGCAAATTCTTAATATTTTCAACCTTCTCACACTTTCTGAGACTGAGGGATCCATCTTCTATTGATTGAAAAACTTTGCATTTGCGTAAACTTTAATTTATTTATGTGCTTGACGCATTTAATCACCGTAGTGTGGGAGGAATGTGAACAAACATTTCTCGACTTTACTATTTATTAAGTCATTTAAAGTTATTTACATTTTTTTAATTGGCTGTTGTGCCATTAGTGTTGCTTCCTTTAAAATGTAATCATATTTGTTGGAGATCAGAGGGTATTTCACTCTTTAGGTTTAGACAAATCGGTTTTAAATTATTAAGAATTAAATTCTCAAATCAATGTAGTACTTCGATTATTCAAGGATCTGAAAAATATATACATATCGATCTATCTAAATTAATGATGAAAAGTTTAAAATTCCACGAAACTATCTGTTTAAGGTAACATGATTTTAGGAATGCCAGTTTTGTAAGACTTACCAAATGAGGTCAATGACTTATTTTTGTTAGATAGTGAATGATTAACATATAAAAGCAATCCCTAACAACCAAACAAGTTTTGGTTGTTAGGTTGCTAGGGAACCATGTGAACCGTATCCTGCAACGTATGCAATCGTACTATAATGTTATGATGTCCCAATAGTGGCCCAATGATAATCCATTTCGTAGGGTCATAGTTGGGGATTTCCGTTGGGCCAACAGCATAAACCGTTTCGTTAGGCCGACGAACAATATCTGCGTTGGGCCAACAGCGGAATTTGGTAGGCATATCCACCCACAAAGAGCCAACCGTGACTACGGTTCCCCAACCGAGGCCCAACGGTCAATGTTACTTGGGAAGGTATGCCTGAAAGTTATCCCTACTCCGATAACAACTATTTTGCATAAATTGTCCAATCTTAGGATAGTTTTTCACATTTATATTAATGGCTAAGCTTTTCCAGAAGTTATCTATCAACCAAAAGCTAGAATTTTTATAATAACTGTCCATAGTTAGTCATGTTTACAGTAGAGACTAAGGTATGCCTGAAAGTTATCCCTACTCCAATAATTATAATTTTACATAAATTGTCCATTCTTAGGATAGTTTTTCACATTTATATTAATGGCTAAGCTTTTCCAGAAAGTTATCTTTCAACCAAAAGCTAGAATTTTTATAATAATTGTCCATAGTTAGTCATGTTTACAGTAGAGACAGAGGTATGCCTGAAAGTTATCCCTACTCCGATAACAACTATTTTACATAAATTGTCCAATATTAGGATAGTTTTGCGCATTTATATTAAAGAATTAGGTATTACGGAAAGTAATTATCAACCAAAAGTTAAAATTTTGATGTTAATTGTCCATAATTTGTCATGTTTACACTAGAGACCGAGGTATGCCTGAAAGTTATCCCTACTCCGATAATTATAATTTTACATAAATTGTCCTTTCTTAGGATACTTTTGCACATTTACGTGAAAGACTAATATATCTGAAGGTTATCTTTCGTCCGATAACTGGAATTTTGATATTTATTGTGCATTGTTTGTCGTGTTTGCATTACAGACAGAGGTATGCCCGATGGTTATCCCGTCTTCAACGTCTAAGTTCTTAATTGATTTTGCAATCTATGAATCGATTTTCATGTTCAAATTAGAGACTGAGGTATGCCTAAAGGTTATCCGTACGCTAACAATTATAATTTTTTCTTAAATTGTCCATTATTAGGATTGCATTACAGGTATGCATTGAAGACTGCGGTATTCCTTTAAGGTTATCCTTCCTATGTTTCGGCTTTTAATGAGTAGGACTACAAAATGTGTGCGATAATTCTATATTTTCTTTTATAAAATTAAAAACATGTACGTCCCACGGTTTTTAATCATTCCTTTCTATCTTTTACGGCATCATTCTTGTACAGCATTTCATTTTGAATATGTTTGGCGCCCGCCGCCATTTTCTGTGACGTAGGTATGCCTGTGAGCAAGAACCCTACATAAGGACGGTAATGTCCTATCTGAAACATGTTATCAATGGCTGCGCAAGTAATTCAAGTTCCTACTTTGGCCGCTGTGGCGCCGCCCACCGCAGGCGAGGCTGGTAGCAGACGCTACAATAGGGAAACAATGTTATTTTTCAATTTTGTTTAACCAAATTACGGCGAACAATGATGAGTTTTATCAATTTTTCTGATGGGATGAGTTAGATAATAGTCATATCTCTATTTGATGGGATGGAATAAACCCAGATGTCTGTGATAGTACAGCGAAGTGAAATTATATTCGCACCGGTGCCATCCGTAAGAAACTGTTTTAACTGTCTGAAAAAGTCGAAAATCCGCCAATGAACCTCAGGTGCACGATATAATCAAGGAAGGAAATCGATAAATGAATGAATATACAAGAAATTTGCAGCATGCAAGTCTGTTAGCCATCTATCTTGACAGTCTATTTCGAGAAAAGCTCAGCTGTAGCCTACCGACACATTTGAAACATGGCGGATCTTTGTTTACAATTTTTCGGTACTAGCTGATGACTTTAAACCATTATCTCGGACGCTATACAGACATGGAAGCGCTCACATTTTAGGTTTGTACAGTAAATGATTGATTTAACCCTAGAAATATAATATTTACGCTGTGGGAGCAGTGATTAACTTTACTAATTGCTAATTTTACACTCACATTACACTACGTCATATGAATGCATTACGAATTTATATTTATTCCTTCATTTCACGATTGAAACAAATTTCTTCGATATCACTCATTAAAAAAGAGGTAAACACGGTCCATAGGTATCCACGATTGAATAAGTTAATGGTTCTGAAATCAAAGTATACTTAAACAACTGCTCCGCTATGCAAGATCGATGCATTGTTGTTGACAAATTTTCATGCATTCAGTTCACTTTCTACGTAACTTCAATAATTGCTGTGACCGGCAGAATATAGAATTAAAACGACAATACCTTAAACTTTCTTATGGCCATTGTACTAAATATACCTTAGCGGGCATTCTTTCACGTACACAGACAGCATCGCCCCTTGAAAATACAACACTCGCCCTCACTGATGCCGATATCGTGCGCACGGATTTTGTATCAAGCAATACTATTTCTTTCACCACAGGTACTAACCGAACACCTAAAACGACTTTAAAAGATTTTCTTCATTTTAAGATCACCGAATACGTACCTTGCATTCCAACGGAATAAACGGGCAATAAACAGAATGATTGCTCGAGACAAAAAGAAATTTAATGAATTACTCATCTTGAAACAGCATACATTGCAGTAGAACAAGGCAAAGTCTTCATACTTGCAGCGATATATCACAATTTTACCCTGATCCAGTATATTCAGTAATTCAGAGTCTTATCCTCGCAAAGGCAGTTGAAGTAACATACGAATAATATCAAAAGGCAAACATTTACGCTTCAACAATCGTTTCTAACAACACTGAAATTATAATCAGCAGAGAATTGTATCACACGAACTCTCAATCACAACACTCGATCATTTTTTCTCTACGAATTACCTTTTAATCGTTCCACATGTGATTTCAAGCCACAGAAATGTTTTCTTACAACATAAAAACTTCTGCGGAAGTCGTAGATTCGTAGCGAACACTAAAGCAATCGATGTAAACAAGTCACGCTAAAAGATACACAACGACACAATAAAATCAATGCTGTCACTACTAACCACAAAATAAAATAATTATACGCCTAAATAATTAATTATGTGATGTCTTCAGGGCGAAAGTGTAGGTCACACATTTAAAAACACATTTGCAAACACGGTAAGTGCTAAAGCGCAATCCTTCCTTGGAATAGCCTTCATCCATTTCTCAAGCTCGGACTCCATCTGAAAAAGTATCGTAATACCCTTTTAAATTTCGATATTTATTAAAATAATGAGAATAATGAGACTTAACGCACAAAATTAGGAGCAAAATGACTTCAAATTTTCATGCAACCGCAATGGCGGACGACAATGACTCACGTGTACTTACTTTGTCTTTAAACAACCTCCTGATCTTCACACCCTGAAGTTTATTATTCACATTCGCAGATGAATTTCCGCAAAAGAATCCTGGCTACCAAAAATTACGTAAACCCATTTCTTCCTGAGTAATCTTCGATTTTAGAAGAGACGCTCACTTATCTCCCATAAGAGGTAATGGCAAAATGGCTGTGACGCTGCCTCCAATTGTTGGTCGTCGCTGCCATCGGCGGGATTAGGAACCATATTAACTTGCGACACGAATTTTGGACAAATGACGATCGAAGCGCACGAAGACAATCGTCCTTATATAGGGTTCTTGCCTGTGAGGTTATCTCTTCCTCCATTCGGAACGACTCTAAGGACGGTAATGTCCTATCTGAAATATGTTATCAATGGCTGCGCAAGTAATTCAAGTTCCTACTTTGGCCGCTGTGGCGCCGCCCACTGCATGCGAGGCTGGTAGCAGACGTTACAATAGGGAAACAATGTTATTTTTCAATTTTGTTTAACCAAATTACGGCGAATAATGATGAGTTTTACCAATTTTTCTGATAGGATGAGTTAGATAATAGTCATATCTCTATTTGATGGGATGGAATAAACCCAGATGTCTGTGATAGTACAGCAAAGTGAAATTATATTCGCACCGGTGCCATCCGTAAGAAACTGTTTTAACTGTCTGAAAAAGTCGAAAATCCGCCAATGAACCTCAGGTGCACGATATAATCGAGGAAGGAAATCGATAAATGAATGTATATACAAGAAATTTGCAGCATGCAAGTCTGTTCGCCATGATATCTCGACAGAATATTTCGAGAAAGCTCAGGTGATAGTCAGCCTACCGACACATTTGAAAATTGGCGGATCTTTGTTTACAATTTTTCGGTACAAGCTGATGACTTTAAACCATTATCTCGGACGCTATACAGACATGGAAGCGCTCAAATTTTAGGTATGTATAGTAAATGATTGATTTAAGCCCGTATGACACTTGCCAATTTATTGGCCAATATATCGGCGCGCAATATTGGTTAAAATATTGGGCTTTAGGCATCGTATGACACGTACCAATATTTACACCAATATTGGCCGTTATAGTGTTCTAATACCCCACTAGAGAACGCCACATAACACAAAATGACAAAAGAGCATCTCAAGACGCAGATTGATTGCCAATGAGCTACGGAATGGGAGGTGGCATAATAATTGTAAATTTAATAACTATTTCGAGGGGCTGCAAAGATATTTTCGAATTGCTCGAAATTTCATTCGGGAGAGTTCCTTGAATGATGAGAGATTGGAAATATTGTGATCTCATAGGTGAGCCAAGATAACGTAGCGGCTCGTTTTGGCTGGAATATGTTCATCTAATAAACAGAGATTGTGTCATCAATTGGGACTTTCACCCGAAACTTTAGCGCTCAAATCATGAAAAATAGTTTAATAATTGTAATTTAAACAAAATATAGACGCAATCGAGGAGAATCACGACGTTTTTATTCATTAAATATCCGAAATGTTATTTCCGAATTACCCCCTTTAGACAGTTGATGTTTGTGAATTTATGTTCTCTCAAAGTACATATTAATTATTTGAGCTATTCCATGGATTGCTATGCTTCTAAAGTTTTTATATATGATATTAAAATTCCGAGGTGAAATGTTTTGCAAAGAGCTTCTAGATTTGGCCACTAGAAGTCGACAAGACTGGGTGCTTTCCATTCATTGACACACGTCGACACAAGTCGACTTGCGTCGCGGTTTTCGTGTTCCATTCGGTGTGTGTCGCCGACTGTTGTGACACAAGTCAACAAACGGTAACGCACAGGAATAGGAGAGTTATAAACAAATGCCGCGAGCCGACACAAGTCGACTCATGAGTCGCATGAATGGAAAGCACCCACTGAGTTCTGATTGGAGATTGGCCTCGAGAAAATAGAACCCGATCTAAAATCTAGATTGGCCAAGAAATTGTGCCCAATATTGTGAAACGGAGATTGGGCTAGAAATTGGTGTGTGTCAGTGGGTCCACAATCCAATATCCAATGGATTGGCCAATAAATTGGGAAGTGTCATACGGGCTTTAACCCTCGAAATATAATATTTACGTTGTGGGAGCAGTGATTAACTTTAATAATTTCTAATTTTACACTCACATTACACTACGTCATATGAATACATTACGAATTTATATTTATTCCTTCACTTCACGATTGAAACAAATTTCTTCGATATCACTCATTAAAAAAGAGGTATACACGGTCCATAGGTATCCACGATTGAATAAGTAAATAGTTCTGAAATCAAAGTATACTTAAACAACTGCTCCGCTACGCAAGATCGATGCATTGTTATTGAAAAATTTTCATGCATTCAGTTCACTTTCTACGTAACTTCAATAATTGCTGTGACCGGCAGAATATAGAATTAAAACGACAATACCTTAAACTTTCTTATGGTCATTGTACTAAAAATACCTTAGCGGATATTCTTTCACGTACACAGACAGCATCGCCCATTGAAAATACAACACTCTCACCCTCACTGATGCCGATATCGGTGCGCACGGATTTTGTATCAAGCAATACTATTTCTTTCACCATAGGTACTAACCGAACACCAAAAACGACTTTAAAAGATTTTCTTCATTTTAAGATCACCGAATACGTACCTTGCATTCCAACGGAATAAACGGGCAATAAACAGAATGATTGCTCGAGACAAAAAGAAATTTAATGAATTACTCATCTTGAAACAGCATACATTGCAGTAGAACAAGGCAAAGTCTTCATACTTGCAGCGATATATCACAATTTTACCCTGATCCAGTATATTCAGTAATTCAGAGTCTTATCCTCGCAAAGGCAGTTGAAGTAACATACGAATAATATCAAAAGGCAAACATTTACGCTTCAACAATCGTTTCTAAAAACACTGAAATTATAATCAGCAGAGAATTGTATCACACGAACTCACAATCACAACACTCGATCATTTTTTCTCTACGAATGACCTTTTAATCGTTCCACATGTGATTTCAAGCCACAGAAATGTTTTCTTACAACATAAAAACTTCTGCGGAAGTCGTAGATTCGTAGCGAACACTAAAGCAATCGATGTAAACAAGTCACGCTAAAAGATACACAACGATACAATAAAATCAATGCTGTCACTACTAATCACAAATTAAAATAATTATACGCCTAAATAATTAATTATGTGATATCTTCAGGGCGAAAGTGTAGGTCACACACTCAAAAACACATTTGCAAACACGGTAAGTGCTAAAGCGCAATCCTTCCTTGGAATAGCCTTCATCCATTTCTCAAGCTCGGACTCCATCTGAAAAAGTATCGTAATACCCTTTTAAATTTCGATATTTATTAAAATAATGAGAATAATGAGACTTAACGCACAAAATTAGGAGCAAAATGACTTCAAATTTTCATGCAACCGCAATGGCGGACGACAATGACTCACGTGTACTTACTTTGTCTTTAAACAACCTCCTGATCTTCACACCCTGAAGTTTATTATTCACATTCGCAGATGAATTTCCGCAAAAGAATCCTGGCTACCAAAAATTACGTAAACCCATTTCTTCCTGAGTAATCTTCGATTTTAGAAGAGACGCTCACTAATCTCCCATAAGAGGTAATGGTAAAATGGCGGTGAGGGTGACTACACGCAATGGCCAGCGCTGCCATCGGCGGGATTAGGAACCATATTAACTTGCGACACGAATTTTGGACAAATGACGTTCGGAGCGCACGACGACAAACGGGGCTGTATAGGGATAGTACGTTAAGCATATTAATTAACAACAAAACATTACCATCAGCGTTCATATTTAAATATGGGTTCCAAAAAGGGTACCGGCATTATAAATACAATTATAGATCGAAAATAAATCCTATTATGAAATGATTATTACCTGAATATTTGATCAAGAATATTAGAGGCGATGATGACTTCATACTCGTGTAATTCAGCTGTATTTGTACATATGTAAAAATACACATGTAATACAGCTGTATAGATACATATGTATAACTGGTGTATTCTTACAGCTGTATTACATGTGTATCAATTCCACATGTAAAAATACGCGAGTAATACATGTGTAATACAGCTGTATAGATACATATGTATAACTGGTGTATTCTTACAGCTGTATTACAGAAGTGTGTGTTATCTGGGTGAGAGAGCAATTTTTCGGAAATTCTAAGGACTTACAGAACGAACCTCGTATTAGGATAGGTAAAAGTACACAGGACGCTTGAAAAACTTTATCATCCCGATTTTCCAGTCCATTAAATATAATAAATAAATCGCTGCTGTATGGATAGTAATAAAAAAGCCTTTGATACAATACAATACTGTATGTTTTTGTATAAACCACATGTGGCAGAAATTGGTAGCGTTACTATAAAGTCATTTCGACAGTTTCCTGACTGCGCGTTTAAAGTTTTTAAGTACTACAATAGCCATAGAAGTTCCGAAAATATTTGTTCTGGAGTGGCTCAGGGATCAGCTCTAGGTCCAATATGATTTTTATTATATATCAATCATCTGTGTAACCAAAATTTCAGTGGTAAACTAACCGCCTTTGCGGATAACCTAGTCCTGTCTAACAAAAGTGTGAACTGGATTGATGTACAGCAATACATAAAATATGATATAAACGATATCAACCAATGGTTTGCATCGAACAAACTTATATTAAGCGAGAAAACACAAATTATGTTTAATTTACGCAACAGCTTCCCCATTGACTAATGTTGTGTACCGTTCTTCCAAGCGTACTAAAATGACGTGCTGACAGTTTCACACTGGTTCGACTTGAGGAATACAAATACCATGGTTTAGCAATTGATGAGCATCTAAAATGGAAGCATTATACAAATAATATTGCAAATAGTTTAAGAATTGTAGAATGAAACACTACTTGATTCGTAATAAGTGTTCTTTAACTGTAATAAACAATATTTATTATGCTTTCGTATATTCTAGGGTAAATTATGGTATGTTGAGCTGGGCTAGTGCATTTGAAAATTCGCTCAATACATACAGCTCTAATAGCATACACACTTGCTCCTGCAGCCGGAGCAGATGGCCTTTCACTCTCTTTTCCTATAATTGTTAAACTGCAGGTACCTACTACCCCTGACACACTGATAAATCTGTTAGCTGCAAAGGTTTTCTACCTTTGCGGTGGTGGAGGTAGTCCAAAAGTCTTCGATAAGCCCCAATAATTCTATCAACGAACAAATTCTTCATACGTATTGCCCAAACCAAATGTTATTTTTTTAAAGGTAGCTTTCTTTTCTTGGGACCTAAAATTTGCACTAGCTTGCGAAAAACAGTCAAAGAGACCCCAATGAAAATTTTGTATACAATTTCTATACAGGATGTATACAATGTACATTTTGTATACAATTGTATACAGTTGTATAGAATGTATAAAATGTGTAAATTAAAATGTGTACTCGAGTAACAACATGTATACGACTATGAGAGTAACAACGTATATAACATGCTTAAGCAAGCGAACCTGGCTATATACTAAAAGAATAATGTAGGGGATATTTAATAGAAGTATTTTCAAACCATATTCCTTTTTTATTGTTAATTCCATTTTTTAGTTTGTATTTATTGTGTTTCTAATGTGTCAAAAGTTCATTTGGAAAGCATTTCTTTTTTAGCAGCAATATGCACACAATTACGATTGTATTTCTGAAGGTGATCCCTCCAACAGACAATAGACTCTGAGGTCAACAATAGCTCCAAAATTATTTGTTTATGTATGATATTTAACTTTTGGAATTGTTTAAGGAGAAATACATGTAACTATCATGGAGGACTGATGTTAAAAATAAAAGGTAGGCATTTCACCATTGCAAGTCAAAGACAATGGTTAAAATCAACGGGAAACTTAAAAAGATAAACACTTTTTATTCAATTTGGGTTTTATACGCTTGCATTAATATGGCGACAGGTATGAATAAAACCGTAGGAGAAAAAGATGACTGAATAATCGACTCACTATTGTACAATGGGCTTCAAAAGCAAATGTCTAGTTGCGACAGGCCACAGATAGTAGGCATCATTCGCTAGACATATTTCCGCTTTGGAAAACAGGCACGACAAGAAGAGGAAGACTCGGAGAAAATCATATAAGAGCCAGGGGCGCAGCCAGGAATTAAGGCTGGGGAAGATTTAGGTGCAACTAATACCGGGGTGTGTGGGGGTATGGTATACCTACCAGGATAAGCGGTAGATGCGAGATTAGTAAATTGCGGAATTATAATATAAATGGTTCAAAATGGTTCATACGGCTTTCTGAGGGATATTTTATTAATCATTACGCTATTCTATTAGTAATATCAATCTTATCAAGTAAAATGGATTAAACTTTAACATTTCTCGAAGCTCTGGGGGGGTATCCCCCAAACCCCTCCCCCCCCTTCGCTTCGCCACTGATTAGAACAACACTATATTTCCAGGTCCCTCAGAAACGATAGTAAGAGATATTTTTCGAATGGATGAATGAATTTCCTCCCGCACGATGAAAGAATTTAATAAATTCTGGTTAGAACTACGTTACAGCCTTTCCTTTTAATTCGTTGACGGCTGGTGTCCTAACACCCCCTGCCACACGCTTATTGAAGCGGCTTGCTGCGTAGTATACATGTGTAGAAGAGTAGGTTCTGAGAAGAAGTAAAAGGGGGAAGTTACGCCTAATATATGTTGCATAAAAGTGTGCTCGTAGTCTAGACCCTATGTGGGAGGTCAATGGCAAAAATTCGCAAAGTAACCGATATACCACAACAAATGTTTTCACAGGAAAACTCCTTATTGGTTTCACAGGATCAAATCCAGACCTCTAAGGCCTCCCCCCCTGTCACCACACCACCAACCCTCAGCTCACATTCTATATTACATCCCTTAAGTCATGGAACTTCCCCTTCAAGATTTTGAAACGACATTCATTTGATATGTCATTCAAAACTAAAGTTATGCGAGCATTTATTGAAAGAACGAAATTTGAGTTGCGGTTGGTTCGGCACAGTTATAATTTCAGACATTCGAGAGAAAAGAAATCAAAAATTAAACAAAGTCATATTTTGTGACAAATGAAAATGACGAGTCATTATCATTAGTCAATGTTGACCTGTAATTGATTGAAACATGCAAAAAATGAGTGGAAACTATTGTGCACCCTAGCTTGAATGTGGAATAAGTGTACTTGGTATTTTGTGACGCGTCCTAGATCAATGAATTTATATCAGTATCAAGTATTTCTGCTCTTTACAGATATCCTTATAGATTGCCTCCTATTCCCTTAGGCAGCAGAGATAAGAGGTCTAAAGCATTTTCACGCCTAAATTGGGGGAAAGGAACCCTACTCATGTGTATGATAAGAAGGAAGTAAGTTTTAACCATGATGAGAAATACGAGAACAGGCCGGGTCGTAGTGCGCAAGTCAGCGGAAGTAAGCTAAAATCATGCATTGGACAAGTAAATATAATCGGCTCTTCAGACAGTTATTTGACTTTAATGCCTACCGACTGAGAAATTGAAAAATTTATCACGTAGTGAAAGGAGAGCCTGGACTGCCCAACATTGAACCAAGCACTAGAGACCCACGCCGCTAAGTATTTCGCTGCAGCCCTTAGAAGGCAAAATTTCACAATAGGGTCGACTCAGACAAGAAACCGCAATTCAATATGAGAATTCGGTTGATGAAGTGGGAAGATTAGTTACGAGGAAAAATGATCTTCTTCATTCAGCCACTCTCTGTTTAAAATGAAAAGATACGAGAAGGTACCGCCCACATATCATGAGTTGGTGATGCCATTACATCTCTGAGAAATCAGAACCGATCAGGGAGGGAAAGCATTTCTAACTAAAGAACCGTCTTGTTGCTCTCTTAAAATAATAGCCTAACCTTCCAAGACTAATAATTGTTGCATTTATTTTGTAAGCATTTATTTTTTAACTATACGCACAGTGGCGAATCTATTGGGGGGGGCTAGTGGGGTAATAGTGGGGTAAAGGGGGCTATAACCCACCCTTGGGTGTCCAATTCTCACTAGATAGAATAGTAATTTTTTTGGACCCTCACTACTGCTGGTCGGCTAACCCCCAATTAGCCTCCCCCCTTTTCCCTATTCTGGATCCGCCACTGCTGATCCGCATCTTACTATATTTCTACTGTTTTCATTCTAGTAATAAAAGTGTTATCGTCGGAACAAATGAATAAAATAAGCGGCAGTGACCTTCGCTTTTTAGGCGAGAGATGCTTGGGAGTATCTAGGGGCGTCGACTCGCTCCGCATTAATTTGTGACGGTATCAAATTTTCTTCCAAAGTCTCGACACCGTAGATTTTTCACCGAGAATTGCTCGTTAAGTGGACGACGGGATGTAAACGGAAACATGTGTCAGTGCTATTATCAAAATCGACGATAAAAGAATGTCCTGAACTGGTCTACTGTGTCAAAAACAAGTATGAGCTCAAATAAAGACGTATCACTCGAGCTGAGAAATAGATCGAAGTAAGAATGTTGCATAGGAGGCAAAGGGGACAAGTAAGCTGGGTGAATCGCAGTACGCAAGTCATTCAAATTAAGCTTTAATGATGATTATACATGGTTATAGGTAAACCTCTTTATCTGAATGAAGCTGAACAAAACTGTAAATCCCAGCAATGGATTAACATGACTATTAACTTATCACAGTGGAGCTGAAACATGCGTTTCATTCGTTGATGATTGAAAAATAATTCTAAAAAGTTTCTTGAATGTTCTCATGATGCATGACCCTACCTAATGCCACCTCATTGCATAAAATGTTTTTGTGTATTTTGATATTTTTTCCTGGGAGTCTCCCTCACGGAGGAACAAAGCAGACAGAGAAATCTACGTCAAGAAAAAGTTTACAATGTCCGTGAATCACCAAATGAATGGTCACTACGTCATTAAATAGTTCTACTTTGCGAGTGCATTTAGACAAGGTGAAGTAAAAAAATAAATGAAGCAATGGCTAAAGGAAGCGAATGAACCACCAAGGATATATAAAATTAAAATGAACGAAAATTTGACTGACTTACCATATATTGATCAGCACACCTCTCCCATGTGACCCTGTAAGGATTCCTCGCAAAATCTGATTTCACTTCACGCAATCGACAGCGACAACGGATTTGCATTGCTGTAAAGAAAGAAAAATAACAAATTAAATTTCACCTCGACTTGGTGCTCGATTAAAAAGATTACTATCCTTTGTAAACCTCCAGTGACACTATAAATATTATCACTAGAAAGAGGATTAAAATATGCGAGAATATCTGGGTGAGTCATATTGATAAATTTTTCAAATAGAAATTAACGGAATTGAAGAAAGTTATTGGAGTATGCTCCTATACGGAAGTGAGGCATGGACAATGACCGCAGTGGAGAAAGCAAGGATAGAGGCCTTCGAAATGTTGTGCTATAGAAGAATGATGAATATCAAATGGGTCGACCGAGTTAGTAACGAGGAAGTCCTAAGAAGAGTAGGGGAGAAGAGAAGCCTCATGAAAACCTTAACAAGAAGACGGAACAACCTTATAGGCCACATCTTGAGACATGATGGCCTGATGAAGACAATCGTCGAAGGGCAAGTGGAAGGCAGGAACGGAAAAGGAAGACCTCGAACAAATATATATGGAACAAGTAAAGAAGGATATGAAAGAGAAGAAATACGTAGGTGTGAAAAGATTATCTGATAGGAGAACTGAGTGGAGAGCTGCGTCAAACCAAACGTAGGATTGTTGACCAGTAATATGATGATGAAACACCTAGGCTGACAATTCGATCAAAATCTGGGAGTATATGGCTTCATTGAAGACATGAGTTCAAGACCCATATAATAATCAAAAGTGAAGTTTCGGGAAATCGGAGGAACAAATAAATGCTCTTGGGCGCAGACAGTAGGACATGAGTTTTTGCATTGTTTGCTTAAGTTTTTTGGAACTTACTGTGGAAAAAACAATATCTGCTGGTAAATTGCATGAGCAAAAATTTCCGTTTGAATAACGTTGGAAAACAATAAAATGACTTTTATAGGTGTCCTCAAGGGTAAAATAAAAAAAAAACAGCTGCATAGATTATTTAAGAATAATAGATTTTCAGTAAAGTTCTACGAGACAAGGCTATGAAGATTACTTTATAACGTTAAAATACTATCGAATAGCGGTACGAGAATCAATAATAAGAGTTATGTAGGTTCAATGTTGCAAAGGAACCAATTTACTCCCCCAAAAAATAACAGCAGCGAAAGGAATAAGTTTAACCATTCGCCCAAGCCATATACACTGAAGATAACTCGTCAAGCTTATTCAGGAAACACAAATATTCCTCACGAATATTCAAGTGCAGTGTAAGATTGTAGATGCCACTACGAGGTCTAATGGTAAATTTTGAATTAAGTGAACTATTCGAGGGTACATAAATAAAAACATCTGTCTCCTCCGTCTCGCAATATACATCAAGAAAAACCTGAATGCAAAATTTCCATGATCTTATCATGTGGTTACAAGCATCAAGTGGTTACAAGCATTTGTCGATTACACAAATGAGAGGCGTCTATTTCAACTCTCAAAGCGAAACATTAAGGAATAATCCTGGAGGTTCTCTTCATTACTCAAGGCAACCTGCTGTCAAGTGCAAAAAGTACATTGTCTTACAAAAAGTACATTATAATGGTGATGAGGCCCTGAAGTTTTTCTTCAGAATTTTCTTACTGCAAGAGCAACAAAGACGTGAAAACTCGATCATAATTGCTTTCAGCCAACGTTGGGATAGGAATTATTATGCTCAGTTGCACTCAATTCAAGTAAAATTAATGAGAATCCGCCTATGTGACAATAGGATCACAATATTATCAAGGGACAATTTACGATCATGCGATATGCATGCAACATTACCGAAACTAGAGCACAAGACATTGCAATAGATTAGGAATAATTCAGACGTATCTCCTACCACCCAAGCAATCGGACCACTGAAAGCGAATAAGCGGTGACATTCGGGGACGGATTGGAAATCTAATACAAAATATCCTCACTATGGTCGTATCTTTGGCAGCAGCATTAAAAGCACACATATCACTGGTGAAGATATCACAAGAACCCTACCTTCAAACCTTGAGGTACTTTGCAAAGGGTAAAACAGAATTATAGGCGGAATAAAACCTAATGAAGTATAGAACTATTGAATAAATATCGGCATTACTCGTAGCAAATTTACTTATAGGTATCTTAAACACTCTAATATAAGGTAATTGCGAAGGTGTGAAATGGGAAAACGATAACATATTCGTAAATGGCTCGACGCCCAAGCAAATGACGAGGACCGAAGCTCCGACACCGAACAGTCTCGTGATTGAAGGACGTCTATGACGTCACGATAAATAAGTCCGATATATTTTCGTAAAAACAATAAAAATAGAGTTTAAGCGTTAACTGAATATATATGATTTCATTTAAAATAATTTTAAAATTTAATATTATATATAAATTCATTTAAAATAATTTAGTTTTCCAAAACAACTTTCTTCCATTGCAGTTTCAGTGAATGGACCCTTTTGACTTTCCGACGGTTTCAATGCTCTATTCGACCAACTGTCAACGGTACCATGTCATCTCCACCCCCACCCCAGCTTAACGTCCATGTTATCCGTCACCTGACTATGAGTCGTTCTCCTGCGTCATTTCAAATTACTTCCGCGCTGTTAGCGCAACAGTGGTACACCAACGGACACCATCCTGAACTTCATCAACATCGGTGTGACGTCCCAATTGATACATGGATGCAGAGACTTGACTCTTTGGTAGGGCATACGCTGGAGAAATTAATCGAAATTGGTTAGTTGTGAACGATTTGTTGTCATTTGTTTATTGAATCATTATATCAATCTATTCTCGGGATGTGATGCAGATGACGATAAAACTTAGCATTTACTCAAACCATTGTATTCATACGATGATTAACAGGGAAATCAATTTCCAAAAACCTTATTCCTGTCGTTCTCTTCTGTGTTATTTTACAGTGACGCTGGACTAAGCGGTTTTCTGGGCATTGATCCTGGTTTTCATCGGGGCTGCTGTCACGGATTTGAGCATGAAGTGAGAAGAAAATTTGCGGAAACCTTGTGGGAGCACGCCGGCGGAGCAGAAATTCACGGGACTAATCGAGATGACGTGAGTGAAAAAATTAATTTTCATGTTCATTCAAGTGAAATCGTGATTTACAAAGGGGTGCCAACCACTTCTACGACGGCTCATTCTCACAAACTAGACGACGAAATCCTTCAAAAACAGGTGCGACTCACTTTCCACCCCCATAACTTTTAATTTGTTTTTATTAAGGTCGACAATGTCTTACGGAATTCGCACTGCATCCATCGAAAGTGATATTTTTGGCAATATTTCACATTGTTTGGTGATTATCCTAAAATTAATCGGGGCGGCTAAATGGGTCAGTGGATGTGAGGACGGCGTAATAAGAGGTTAAATTTATAAGAAAATGTGTGCGTAGGATTCCCTTTTGGGAAGGGCTTTTGTATTTAAATAAATTCTATTTGTGACTATTTCCCTCGCTAACTCTCGCTGTTTCCCACATTAATATTTAGGTTGGAATTTCAATGTTGGCCTCTTGTTATGGTAATTGCGAGGCTCTTGCGTATAACGGAAGAAAAAGATTGATATTTCAATTGTATTAGTACATACACATGTCCTCCACTGATGCGGCATAGAAGTGACAAGCGAGATTCAGACCGATTCTCCCACGACCTTCAGTTCTCAGCGCATTTATAAGGAACCGTTCGAGCCCCCACCTCCAACCTCGTTTCTTGAACATAGGTACCTTAACCGATGGCCTCAACTTGGAAATAATGACCTTGCCTCCTACTACAAATCCCCAGACCCCTGTTTCTTTACAGCTGATTATGTTCGTTCGAAGCACGGAATAGCACCACTTATCCTAATTGCGACGAGACCAAGTCCACATTATCAAATACTATTATGAATATACGGATAGAACCGAAAGAGGTCGTTGGATACCTTAAGCATAAATATATATAATATTGAATTTCTATCTTTATGAAATTACAGCAGGTTATTGAAGCCATTTATTATGGAATGGCTACGCAGTATGTCAATTAAATATTCCTATTTATGTTTTTATGTACTTTGTAGGCAATTCATCTTATGTTCCTCGAGATAATTCACCGTATCAACGGTCCTTTGTATTGTTTCGGCGTCCAGGTTAATAATGCTCTACTGTAATTCATATCCAACAAAAATCCCCCTAAATTGGAAGTAAAGTTTAGTTACTGAATTATAACGTGAGAAAGATCAATACATGTAGTGCAGACTTTCAAGGTTGTGATATAAACGACAAGTTAAGTTAAGAGTGATAGAAATCAACAGTATAAATTCTTATTTGGATGTTTACGGCTGCCAGATGTTCCTTACTCGGACTGCTCATAATATTCATCAAAATACATGAATTTATCATGTAGTGTTTGAATCAGACATCAACTTATGATTGTGCATGTAAATTATACTCATGGATTCGGATTCTAGATGTTCGCATTAATGACGCTCTACTGTAATTCGAAGCTAAAGCCTTTTCCAAAAAAATTGAATCACAAGACTAATTATGGATCAGAGCATTAACAGAAAAAACCGCGCTTTAATTCAGAAATTGATTTTCGAGGACTTACTATTTCATTAATATTTTTTCATTAGGTAGATAGGCACACCTATCTCACTTCCTACCAGATGAATTCAAGAGAACATTTACCTCATATCAAGTAATGACTATGATAAGTAGAGTTACCGAATTTTAAGTCAATGAGAACCGAAATACCCTCTTTATTCACTAATTGTAATTCTAGGAAAAGTCCATTTTATTTTTTAAACGCCTTATAGACATTTTGTTGGTGTGGTGTTGATGTGGAGATGACCGCGTATAATGCGTGTTTTATAAAAAAAAGATTGCGGAAGATATGATCGACGGTATAAGCTTAGAGTAAGGAGTGGTAAATGGCAGATGATGTCACCACTTTGGTCCAACATATCTCTAGCGTCAATACTAATGCGGTACTGCGTCACGTAACCCAGATAACACGGCATTTGTATTACATCTGTATAACATCAATAATACACAAAAAATACGTGACCAAATACATATGTATAAGATGGAATACGATCGTATTACATCAGTATATTTCACGTAAAAGTGGTTCAAAAGTCCCTATGGATGTATGTATACGTGCGTATTACAAATTGGAAATCTGAATACCCATACATGAATTATACATATGTATACGATGGAATACAATCGTATTACGTCTGTATATTTCACGTAAAAGTGGCTCAAAAGTCCCTCAGGATGTATGTATACATGCGTATTACAAATTGGAAATCTGAATATCCTTACATGTAATATACATATGTATCTGCAGGCCCTCGTACACGAATTATACATATTGATTTTCTGACCCACATCCACTTAATATCAATATGGATCAAACGGATGAATAAATATAAGGAAACCAGAACATACAGATAATAAAACATTTATTCAAAGAGAAAAATAAAATAATACACACAAATAACAAGTGTGGCCATGAATATTGCTAACAAGCATTAAGGGCAAGCAAACAGTAGGTGAAACTTAGTTTTAAAAAATGGCACAAAGATAAATCAAGTACAAACAATGGCTTGAGTTGGAAAGTAGAAAAAAATATTAGCACGGAACAAGCGTTGTAACCCATTGCACCAGAAGAAACCTGGATTCAGGAAACCAACTCTGCACCATTAGCCACTCCCTGAAAGGAGAAAAGAAGAAGTCAAGTTTAAAAGTCATGCAAAAATATATCTTTTTGTAAGATCTGAATAGGAGCTCAAGGCCTTTCAATTTTATTTTTTTTCAATTCATATAGGCAGTCAGTATTCTGTGAAGTCTGTAATTTTAGTACTAATTCTGTATTCTGAATGCAAATGAAAGTTTGGCTTCTCTGCTAGATTCCAGACATAAGTTTTAAATTTTTTCATTTACCAATAATGCCGAGGTCCCAGCTAGCGCAGATTTGACCTTGTCCTTTGAGAAATCATATGTTTTGGGGATATGCTTTCATATTACAAAATTAATAGCCTTTCTCTTAAGAAGAATGAGAAATATGAGAAAAGATCATATGACTACTTTTAAATATAAATTAACTAGGAAAAAGTGTATCCATTGGTATGCTTATTTAGTACATGATACTAATATATCAGTACCATGATTTAGTATCGGATGATTCACACAGAAAAAATATAAACTTGTGATATCAAATTTTCAAACAAATAAATTTCATACAACCGATAATTTCAGGCTTAACTTTAAGAAACCTCTCCATTATGAAGAAAGATTTCGTGCTTTCTCCATTATGGATTTGAAAAATTTTTCCCTCAAACCTTACCTCGGTATTAACAATTCCACATGGTCTTCTGGCTTTGCTTCGTCGTTTTTTCCGTAATCCATTCTCCTCTTGTCCAGGCCAAGCTATTTACATCGGCGCCTCCTGGGTATGAGCGAAAGAGCATGAAAATAAAATTATAATTAATTAATTTGGTCCAAACGCACCTCTTTCTTACATATAATGACAAACTTTTGCATGAAAATTACATATTTATCTTGTGGTAATAATAACGACGACATGCACCTTGATTGACTGCATTTCAAGATGAAAGAATTCTTTACTTTATTCTTTATTTAAATATTACACTTTGCTTTAAGGGAACCGATATTACACGAACAATACTTCTTGTTCGTTAAATAATTAGAAGTAGTGGGCAAAACGGCTCGGAACCTCGAGGAATCTATTAGTGACAAGGCTACGCTGATAAGTCTACGGTCAAAGATGTTATGACTAAAGCATAGGATAACTAGGAATGCAAGAACTACAATACAGTAGGTTGTGGTAATAAACAGCGATAAAACAACTTACACGTGAACGAAAACATTCCTTTAAACAATTTTTTCTGCTCTTAATTAAGAGAAGAAAAAAATGTAATTTCAGCCGCGAAGCACGGAATTACTATAAGACGCATAATCTATTAATTTATACGTACAAGATTGACATTACTATGTTTTACCCGTTTTACCATATAACTTCAATGGAGACCAGTCTCCTCGATACATAACTCAACAAAAAAGGAAAACAATAGCCAAACATAAACAAAATAATTACCTCTATTGGCGCAATGTGGTCAACACATTGCGCCAATTTAGTTGTATCCAAATATACTCCAATAACATAATTAATGTAGTCTATGTAGGCGTACAATATAATAAAAGATAAATCATACCTTACCTTAATTATCCAGTGACAGGAAACTGTTGGAGCTGGCTTGCAGGAATCGCAATAACGTGCGGGATTGAAGCATTGAAGCACATTTCCAGCAAAACATAGCTTCGGGTTGAGCACACCAATCACACGCACCGGTTATCGAGGATTAAAACACTATGTCAATTCTTCCAATACGTATAATAATACAAACAAATATAAAATTAACTATACATCAGTAACCGGAGTTCCTCCTACAGCACGTTCTCGACGTTCTCGTAGTCTCGAACGAAATGCCGAGCTTAACTGTTAACGAGATTATCACTCCCACTCACTTCCCTACCTTATTGCGACAGAATTGAGAATTTATTTTTTTTGTTTAAACAGTTAATTAAAAATATTGCTTAAAAAATTAAACCTCGCTTTCACTTCAGCTCAGTGCAAGACCTATTTTTTGTATTTTTCATGTATTGTGAACCATTTTCCATATGTGTATATTTCCCGGATGGAAACTGAATTTTACATATGTAATACGTCTGTATTTCTCGTGCATTTACAAATTAACATAAATATGGTCGCCATACTACCCTTGCTCACATCGATCAGTATATGATTTGTTTTTAAGCTTTCTGGGTATAAATTCGAATGGGTGAATGATCATTGAAATGAGGAGATCTGGCGTTTGCAGTGAACATATTATTTCTGGAAAAAATGTTTATGAACATTTCACAAGACGCCACGAAAATCCACCTCTCAAAAATTACAGAAAATATACATAATGTATATTTTGTGTATTTTTGACAACATTTACATATGTATTTCCTCTGTATTCATACATATGTAAAAGTAGCAAGTGTTACACGATATTTACATTTGTATTTTTAACCACATTTACATAAGTATTCAAATTTCAAAAATACATATGTATTTATCGTGTAACACGTACCACTTTTACATATGTATGAATACAAAGGAAATACATTCAATAATACGTATGTATTACACATTTAATACATAACAAAAATACATATGTATGTGACCATGAAAATACAATATAAATACATAATGTATATCCAAATGTGTGCTGTTGGGGAAGTTGCCTACAATAAGCGGAATGGTGGATAATTGCTGTGCAAACGAGCATAAAGGCCGTTTTACACGGTACACGGAATTGCACAGTCTGACGTACGTGTGAAGGCGCAATCAAAATTGCGTCGTGTAAAGCGGTGAATTGCTAGAACACATGCGAGAATGCGTGGATGCGAGACGGCAAAATAGCCCCTGTTCTAATTTCGTTCATGCATTCGCGCAATTCCACGCCATTTTAGAAATTAATGCAGCTCTAGCCTGCGCAATTTCGTGTACCGTGTAAAACGGCAGATTACAATGAATATATAATAATACTTGGGTATTAGAGATTGGATTTAGGTATAAAAGATTATAATGGATATAGATAATAATAGTTGGGTTTTGGAAATGTAATGTAATAATTAAAAGGTAATAAACAGAAGAAGATAATTATCGTTTCTTGCCTGTTTCCTTGGATTTTAAGAAATTTACCTCTTGCCACGAGAATTAAGCCAAGTCATAAGATCTATTATCGTTTGTAAGGTTATTTCTCTTCTGTAACTCTCGTGATAACACAATAAGCCACACATTGTAACACAATCACCACAATATGCTTCCACACACATAACATCGAATACACGGTGAAAGATCATTCGAAAGATCTTTCGAAAGATCATTCGAATGATCCATCATTCACCGTGTATAACGGAAATTTGCTGGAAATTTCCAGCTTGAATGATCATTCGAATGAAATTTCAGGCCTGTTCTGGGGCCGTATTCTGTAACTCCAAACCGATCGGTGCGGCACCGATTCGTCGGGTGCGACGTCACACCGACTCCCGGTAAGAAGTCGTGCGATTCTGTACGAACCCGGTCGGTGCGGCACCGACGAGAGGACGGGAGATCGTCGGTAGCCGTACCGACAGCAAAGAGGTGTCGGTACGGCCACCGACTAGTGGGTTTCATGAATTCCCCGGTGCGCATTGTACGTTTTATTTTGTTTTTACCTCATCACCGAGTAAATAATGAGGTTTTCTCCAATGTTATCTTTTTCTGCCCCTTCAAATACGCCTCTATAATTCACTGTCATCATCTATATTAATTACCTTGACAGAAATATAAGATAATGGTTAATAAAAATGAGGTTTGCTAACATATAATGACTTTCTCTCATTTATGTTACCGCACTTTCACTCGCTTGTAATAGGCTTTATTTCTCTCTATCATCATTTATTTGCTCCTTTGACATAAAAAAGATATTTTTGATTATATATGAGTTTTGCCGCTATGTTATCACTTTATATCACTCTGAATAGGCGACTGTTATTTCACTCAATCATCAATTTGGCGTTTCTCTCGGCATAGAAATAAGATCTTTTTATTTAAGTATGAAGTTTGCCACAACGGTATCAGTTTCTTTCATTTGTAACGGGCAACTATATTTCATTTCATCATCAGCCATTGATTCCCTTGACGATAAAAGAAGATATTTGTTAATAAGTATGAGGTTTACCGCAATATTATCATTTTCTCTCACTTGGAATGCGCAACTTATACATATGTATTTCACCCAATCACAATTTATTTACTTCCTCGTCATTACACTTCTTTTAATTGCACCCAGCTCCATATTTTTATAACAATTTATTAACTTGTTCCTCTAATATTACATTTGCATTTGAATCCTACGTTCACGTTCCATGGTATGCTATTTTCGTCTGCTACGGTGCCAATGGCATAACCTTCCGTTGATAACATTTATACGGAACTTACTTAATGACAACTATATTACCAAATCATGAATAAATAGCATTATACGGAACCAATATTTAAAAAAAGAAAATACGATCTCAAGGATAGTTTCAATAATTCATTCCAGCAACAACAATCTCCATCACATACAAACTTTATTGTGATGTTGTAATATTGTTTCCTTCGATTCTGTAGGTACAGCATTACTACCACACATTATATAAGCATTGTTAACTACTTGTCCAATATCGTTTATCTTAATCTAGCAATAAGTCGTAATTTCCGCAAATAAAAAGATTGAGAATGACGACAACAAACTGTGCCAATGAGTCTTCTCTTGTTTTTACCCTTCTTTCATTGGTGGAGACACGTGAAACTTCGGATATAGTCGGATTTTCCCTGTTTGGGAAGGAGAGGGAACCGTACCGACTGGTTTGAAACCGACGACCTTACAGAATCGCTGAAAGTGTCGTCGTCGGTGCGGAATCCGTTGTCGGTACGGTTTGATGTCCAGTCGGTGGGCTTGAAAGGGAAACCGACCGGTGCGGCACCGACGAAATACAGAATACGGCCCCTGATTTGCTTGAATGATTTCCGTGAATGATATGAGCTCACGGCGTCCATCTTGCCATTGGCATCCACCTCGGAATTTTAATATTTTATATAAAAACTTTGGAAGGATAGTAACCCACGAAATAGCTCAAATAATCAATATGTACTTTGAGAGAATATAAATTCACAAACATCAACCGTCTAAAGTGGGTAATTCGGAAATAACATTTCGGATATTTAATGAATAATAACGTCGTTTTTCTCCTCGATTGCGTCTATATTTTGTTTAATTTACAATTATTAAACTATAGTTCATGATTTGAGCGCTAAAGTTTCGGGTGAGAGTCCCAATTAATCACAAAATATCTGTTTATTCGGTGAACACATTCCAGCCAACACGAGCCGCTACGTTATCTTGGCTCACCTATGGGATCACAATATTGCCTATCTCTAATCATTCAAGGAACTCACCCGAAAGAAATTTCGAGCATGTCCTAATTTGCTTGTCGCGGGTTCAGCGACCTCCGGAGGTGGTAGGGAGACCCACCCCGGTACACGGGATCGGGTAAGCATCTTGGAAGGAAACTACGTTCAGAGTAGTTTAAAACACCCCGAGGGTGTGTTTATTGATTACTTCCCCTTACAAGATTGAGTGCAAAGGTGGGTGGCGAGGTCTGCGGCGCGGCTACTGCTTCCGCGGGGCTTGGGCTGGATCGGTCCGGAACGGCCTCTCTGGGGATCGCCGGTGATCCACGACAGCTGTGGCGGGGGGTTCCGGCGTTGGCGTCGGGTCCACGAGCCGCAGGCGGGATGGCGGCGTCAGTGGTCACCGGCCAAGTGCTCCGTCTCAGCTCCGATCCTCTGACTCCACGGGCGGCTTCCGGCAGGAAGGAAGGCCGACGAGGGTGTCAAATCGGCTGCTTCCGTACGGTTCCGTTAAAAAGGGAAGAGGACCGACGAGGGTGTCAAATCGGCTCTTGCCCTAGGGTTTCGTTCACAAGGAAGGTAGGCCAACGAGGGTGTCAAATCGGCTACTTCCGTACGGTTCCGTTAAGAAGGGAAGAGGACCGACGAGGGTGTCAAATCGGCTCTTGCCCTAGGGTTTCGTTCACAAGGAAGGTAGGCCGACGAGGGTGTCAAATCGGCTACTTCCGTACGGTTCCGTTAAGAAGGGAAGAGGACCGACGAGGGTGTCAAATCGGCTCTTGCCCTAGGGTTTCGTTCACAAGGAAGGTAGGCCGACGAGGGTGTCAAATCGGCTACTTCCGTACGGTTCCGTTAAGAAGGGAAGAGGACCGACGAGGGTGTCAAATCGGCTCTTGCCCTAGGGCTTCGTTCACAAGGAAGGTAGGCCGACGAGGGTGTCAAATCGGCTACTTCCGTACGGTTCCGTTAAGAAGGGAAGAGGACCGACGAGGGTGTCAAATCGGCTCTTGCCCTAGGGTTTCGTTCACAAGGAAGGTAGGCCGACGAGGGTGTCAAATCGGCTACTTCCGTACGGTTCCGTTAAGAAGGGAAGAGGACCGACGAGGGTGTCAAATCGGCTCTTGCCCTAGGGTTTCGTTCACAAGGAAGGTAGGCCGACGAGGGTGTCAAATCGGCTACTTCCGTACGGTTCCGTTAAGAAGGGAAGAGGACCGACGAGGGTGAAGCGCGTGGTGTAAGGGGAAGGCAGCGGGCCGGAGTGGGGAAGGTGTGAGAGGAGATGAGGGGAAGATGTGTGGTGTGAGGGGAGGTCACGTGGTGCCGTGTTCTTCGCTGTGGCGCGTGCTTCAAGTGGGTTTTGCCCATGTTCTAATGCAGCACAACATGCTTGAATGATTCCGTGAATGATATGAGCGCATGGCGTCCATGTTGCCATTGGCACCACCTCGGAATTTTAAGATCGTATATATAAACTTTGGAAGCATATTAATTCATGCGATAGCTCAAATCATTAATATTTACTTTGAAAGAAAGTAAATTCACAAACATCATTCCTCAAAATAGAGTAATTTGGAAAAAACAATCCGGATTTTTAAAGTTCAAAATCGTCGTTTTTCTCCTCGATTGCGTCTATATTTTGTTTGATTTACAATTATCAAACTGTATTTAATGATTTGAACGCTAAAGTTTGGGGTGAGAATCCCAATTAATGACAAAATATCTGTTTATTCGGTGAACACATTCTAGCCAAAACGAGCCGTGACATCACATTGGCCCACCTAGGAAGTCACAATCTCACGGGGTTGCCTATAATTCAAGGGGCAAACCCTATAAGTTAGCCCATGATTGTCACAGTCCACTTTCTTCCCCTGCTTCGATAGCAAGCAATGAGATGACACTGAGCCAACTTCATTGTAGAAAGTATGAGGATGCTGAAGCGCACTCTTTCGAAAATAGAACAGGTCGCTTCCTTTTTTCTCTTCACGTTACCTTTCTTCTCTCGCACAGGAATGACCTTTGTTCGACTACATTGTAAAGGCTGTGTACACGAAGGAACCCCAAACATAAAGACTCATGGTCGACCGGCCTTCAACCTTGAGGAGCTTTTGCTTTATGCTTATTATGTTCTTTTTTATGGGAGCTGGACGCTGCGGCGTCAATACGGGACTGAGATAGGATTTTTCTGAACGAGTAACAATGTGCAGTTTTTCCCCAAATTATATTTTCACTAACTTTATTATTTAATGAATCGGGAGGGAAAAGACCTCGGGCAGCCGTTTGAAGAGTAAGTTCCCTTATAATCATGTTACAGAGCACACTATCTTGAAGCATAATCATCTTTGCTCTGCAGCGAAAACAACCAATTATGTACTTCGTTAAGGGATTACAAAACGCACGATATATTAAAGTGGTTTTCCGCTGTCAATACGTACCGTTCTAATTCCTCTCATTACTTAGTGCGTCATACCCCACCGAAAGTCAAAGAAATACAAAAGTATATTGAAGCGCACATGTAAACAAAGCGTTCCATCGTCTGCGAGCTCCAAAACGAATCATGTGGTGAGAAACGGTCGGAAATATCGTTAGAATCGAAATACACTATCGATAGTCGCACCAGTGCGCATCGTTTCTGCGCAGAACTTTCACCGAAATCATTCACGGAAATCTTTCACCGTGTATAGCGGTACCGGCGAATGAATTTCTTGCGAATGATCATTCGAATGATCTTTCGAAAGATCTTTCGAATGATCTTTCATTGTGTAAAGCGGCCTTAACAATATGCCATGCGCTGATACAGTGAATTCCCAATTCAGTGCTCTCATCACACGGTTATCCAACACTGAACTATATTCTGAGTTGCTTCGCACCGATGCCAAACTTTATCCTCACTCAACTCTGAATTGCGTCATGTCTAAGGCATAAAGACTCGACCTCATCCATGTTGGGTTCGTGTATGACCGCAGTTCACAACTTGTTTTGTCCGAAAGAAATGAAGCAAATACGACCAGTTGAGTGGGTGTGATGTGTCGTTTTCAATCACACGTGTTAAATGCTAGCGATTATTCATGAATGCTTCGTGCGGAATCAAAAGTAATTATTCCCTTCGAGAGCATTTGCAAATGTAGTGTGAAGCGAAGGATAATAGACCAGTCCTCACCGCGGCATACGGTTAAGTCGACTCACAATTGGAAGCATGAGGTGATAGAAATACTTATGAATACGAACAATAGAAAAACGATCGCAAGCAGAAGCATAGTCGCCCATGAGGCGTACCAAGTGGACTGGGCACAATTCTTGGAAAGTACCTCGGCCCATTTACTTTAAACGGGAAATCTTTTGCAAATTCTAATGTAAGAGGCACGCATATCACAAAATGAAGTATTCTCTATTCAGCTGCCACTCGCCGCGCATTTAAACGGCTTTACAAAGGAAGAGCGATCCGAAATTCTCGGGGAAGTAAGATGATATTAGGGATGTGAACAGAAATTCATATTCCAGACTATATGGTATATGAAGTTCATTTCCCTTTCTCGCCAGTAGCGTAGACAAAGGGGGGCGCAGGGGGGCCCTTGCGGGGCCGCCCCCATTGCCGAACATTTTAGAACCACGATTGCAACTTTTTTATATCGTAAGATATTGTCTTATATACGTGTAAATTGCGTTTAAATAAAACTTTCTTCAGCTTCGCAACGTGGCTTGATTAATTTTTTATTGGTATAAAAGTAAAGGTAGCTCAAGATATCCTTTGCGCCCCCCCCCCCCCCCCCCCCCCGCATTGAGTTTTTTCTGTATCCCCTTCTGTTTCACGCTATTCCTCGCGACCTCAAATACTCTATTGCAGTGGCGTCTGGTGGTTCTATATCCAGGGTGTGCGTTAGAGAACATGTACGATGATGAAAAAGGGCATGAAGTTCAAATGAATGCTGATAAATGGTACTGAATGCATCAACGGACTAGGATCAGTGGCGTTTGGCCCATAAGGACTCACGGACGCCGCCCCTCCCAAAGATTTGAAAAAGGAAAAAAAATAAATATCCATTAATTTATGATTATACATCTATTTAATTAATCGAAGTTTTTTTTCAATCGCATGCATCTAGAGTGTACGAAAAACACGAAAAAAATAGCGCGAGAAGTTCGTATTTGTAGCCGTGGGGCGCTGGCCAGAACGTCCCAATCCATCCCAATGCAGTTATATGGAGAGTGGTAGTGGTGGGGACTGCTGGTGCTATGACGCGTCTAAGATTGTGGGTTATGGAAGTCTTGGGACGCCGTCCGGACATGCGCAGAGCGACGAGTGTGTTGGCATCGTTGCGCCGGCCGGCGCGGCGGGCGTAAAATCAGGCGCCTGCTTGGTGTTGCCATAGAATAGGGACCTACGGAACCAGAATGGTCACTGTTCTGGGTGTAGTCATACGATTTTAATTTTAAATTACTGGTAGGTATTGCTAAAGAAAATAAATTATCCCATTATGCTTGCGTTTTCGGGTGTTCGAATCCCGGAACACATAAAATCCAACCAGTTAAAGGCCGTATTGACGCAGGAACACTATTCACCAGTATTTGCCACAGTTCTGTTATGATTACGAATTTCAACAACCTTTGGGAAACTAATATTATAATATTTAGAGATTGACAATGTAGTCCTAACTTCCCGATGATTAGAAATGCGGTACCAATTCTTCAGATAAATTTATCATAAGACCTGCAGTATTAGAAAAAATCAGGTAACATTCCCCACTGATTTATAATATAGGAAATAGGTGCGTGCGTGATAGGGTGAAGGATTGAACACGATTTACCCCGTAAAATGTGACTTTAAATAAAGGCATTCAATGAATGTCAAGAAGTGCCACGTGGAAAGTATCTTTTGTGTACAGGTTCATCATTTTTCTAGCCGTCCTTGTCCTATTACGTAGTTCATGTTCACCTAATTCCTCAGCGGCAGAGCGGTAGCTGTCTGACGGAAAATATCCACTTGGGTGGCTTCGAAGAGTTTATGTGAGTGCGGAGATCCTTACAGCTTCCATCTGTGGCTTAGAGTCGTCTTCTTTTACGCTCTAGAATTTATTTTCCATTTTATCATGGCAATGATTTCGAAGACACGGTTATTCCAAGTGCGACCCGTTGGCTTTTCGTGTGTTTACCACATATGAATCTTAGACTCAAGGAAATGGTCCGTGACGTCTTTTTTTGCTTGAATGCCTTTGCTGACCTTAAATTCGTCCCTCAACTGAATCAGCATTAGTGGACCACGGCTTCTATCTCCCTTGAGTCGTCCTAATAGTAACGGCAAGACTCTCGGAAAGAACGGAGTGAAATGAGTTCAGACATCATTTTCGAGGAGTTAACTGTGCGTACTTGCCGATTAAGAAGTTTCTTAGTGCTGTGTGTACATTCAAGAAGACAATTTTGAAGTCATCAACAGTGCTCCTTTCTGTTTTCATTGTAAGTGTAGTAAAATAGGGAAAAATTGTTCCAATTCTGTGTCCAGGCACCTTGTTCTTCTTGGTCGTATTTTTCGTTGGCCTATTTTGTGTCGCCCCTTATTTATTAAGTAAACCCAATCATAAGAGTCCTTTTCTTTTTCAAAGGCTACAAGTATTAGTACCTCCTCACTTAGGGAAAAAGTAGGTTCTATTCTGTGGTGGACTTGAAACCGTAGCTTAACTATTGAAACTATACAAAGTGGAACTGAAACAAGAACTTCTAGTTACGTACCACAGAAGAAATTTTTCAAAGGCAACCGGTTCGTTGCGGCTTCTTAATTTTATTTATGACAACAACCTAAAAGTTCTCCCAGAATGAGTTAAATTACTCCAGACCATCGGCACCATACAAATGACAACAGCAGAAAGTGAAAGATATTTTTCAACAATGAAACGAATAAAGACATTTACTAGAAGCACGATAATAGAAGATACCCTTAGTGCCCTTGGCATGTGTTCAATCGAAAAACATTATTATTGCCCGGCGCTGATTTCAACGAACGTGTAATTAATCACTTTGCTGGACAAAGGGAAAGAAGGATGGACTTCTGCTACAAGCAAGATAACTAAAGGCACGTAAGTCGAGTGTTACAGATTTTGTTAAAAATGTGTGAGAAATGTTTAATTATTGATTTGAAATCATACTGTATTCAAGAAGCAACCACAACACAGCAATCGAAGGTTATATCTGCAATAACAAAGCGCGCGCATTCTAGAAGTGTTTCTTGCCTAGTGGAGATCATTGACACTCCCCTCCCTCCTCAGGTGTTACAAGTGTCATTGCTACCTAAATCATTGCAAAAAGTGTATAGATTTGACAAATAACGCATTATGATAGCAAAAACGAAAAAGAAGTCTATTGCGGGCATATCCGCGCGAAAAATGTAAGCGCTAAAACGCAAAGTTTCGTATTTTCGTTAGTATTGGTAAAATATCGCAGCAAATCCATTTTTATTCTTCAAGATCATTGATCAGTACAATCGAGAGTCCGGAATGAGCTGATCCGTATGACCGAGAGTCTACGACATTTAGTATTTATTTATCAAACTTTATTAGGAAAACTATATATTTTTGTTGAAAAAAAGCGGAACATATGGTATCACAAAATTTAATATCTATATTGCCTTAAAAAACTCACTAAAATACCCAAAATATTAAAAATTTATGACCCCTCGGAGGAGTGCGCCCCTCCAGCATTTGACTCACGAGCCGCCACTGTACCTACGTACATCTTATATTTCACGTCTTTCTTAATCTGTTCCACATAGTCTATTCGTGGTCTTCCTTTTCCATTCTGCCATCCAGTTGTGCCTCGACTCCATCAGGCATTGATGTCTCATGACAGTGGCGTAACTATGGGGGGAGGGGGGAGTGAGGGGATAGATCCTCCTCCAAAGTCTCAGAGAAATATAAAAAATATTTAAAACTCATGGACATCCAATTACTCTCGTCGAGATTGAAGGACGAAGGATTAATAAAGGCAAGACACAGACGAAAATATATTTTATTTGAGTAATTAATTTACATGGATTGATTTCAATTTTATTTGGGCTGAACAATTGTTGTGTTCCACCGTTTCTTCAGCGCATTCCATGCCGAGCCCAGGAGGCCGCGCTTTCGGCTCGTTATCCTGTTTAACGTGGGGATTCCCCTTCCGGTCCCCTTCGGTTCCGGTCAGGCCTATACCACGCACCCCCGAGGTCAGAGTAGGGCCGTGACCCTCCTCTGGCCCCGTTCATTCTCACTCACTCCACAGCTTGCTGACTGAGGTACCCATGGCCTCCTTTAATACTAGTATTAAAGAAGGCCATGGAGGTACCACTCGTGGAAGATGTCATCCATTGAGAAGTCACCTCCAGCCAGCAGGCTCTGCTCGAAAGACCCATGGCCCCGATCAACCAGCGGCTGAAAGTGGTCATAGGACCCCAAGCCCTCACCGCTGCCATCGTGGGGGACAGGTAGAAGCTCCTCCTCTCCTTCGTCTTCTATGTCCCCCAGATAGCCTCCCTCCACAACTCCCTTCATCACTGCTTCACCCAGGACCGTCACCTCCTCCTTCGTCTCCTCCTCCTCCTGGCGTCGGCAGCAGCAAAGAACGCAGCCCATTTTGACTCTTAGCAATGGCTTAACGAAAACAAGTCCACAACTAAGCAGCTATTAAGGCCAAATGAGGAACCCGAGAAGTGGTCTCCATGGAACTCCCATTGTTGCTCAGCGTCCAGAGCCTCGAACATCTCATCCATGGTAACGAATGAAGGGTACTTGAAATCAATTGTTGCCTCCGACGTGATTGAGATTTTAGGGTAGGTAATCGTAATATTAATAAAGTTTAAAAGAGACATGGTTTAAAACAATAATTAATCCTTTGAATAAAAAATTATTTCGATTTCACATTGAAACCCCTCGTTTTTATTGATTTTTTAAAAATTTATTCTCATGTGAGAAATCAGAAGCTGGTTCAATTTAACTTTGAATACAGTTACATCAATTATTATTGCTAGCGGAGGAAATTAAGCATAAAAATGGTCTGATTATTCACATATTATATTTTTAAATATAGCGAGGTGGAAATTGCCATTACCTCGCAAAACAAAAATTTGTAATACCTGCTACGACATTGAAGTGCAGTAGTCCATACGTCCTTCCCCAACCTAATTATTTCATATTGGAACAAGTATTGCTCCTTCCGCATAGATATTGGATTTCCCCCAGTGACGCACCGACATCATTGTAGGCTTGGGACACTGCTCAATATAGGGCCTACCTACTATCTGAAATTTATCCCATTCACATTTTGAATACAGAGAAAACTGGGGAAAAAATTGGAAGCAAAAATTGGTGTTGCGACCTGGGGAAGTTCCGCTGTGCTATAAGTTCTATTATCATTATGTTTGAATTTAGAGCGGGGGATCGGGTTGGTGTGGTGGCTAGAATGTTGGCTTCCCACCCCATGGGCTCGGGTTCAAATCCCGTCGGTTGCAGAGAATTTTCGGAGACTGCCCGATCCCTGCTTGAGTGTTGTGTGGAGAACATTTCAAGCGCAACACTCCGTCCGTCGGATGTGACGTAAAGCCGTGGTCCCTTTGGCGCCTTTCGTTAAGAGCAGGCTAATCTAATAATAATAATAGGAGGATCTATCCCCTCACTCCCCCCTCCCCATAGTTACGCCACTGTCATGAGACATGAATGCCTGATGGAGTCGAGGTATAACTGAATGGCAGGAATGGAAAAGGAAGACCACGAATAGACTAGCAAATATATTTTTATTCTTCAAGATCATTGATCAGTACAATCGAGAGTCCGGACTAAGATGATCCGTATGACCGAGAGTCTACTGCCTTTAGTATTTATTAATCAAGCTTTATTAGGAAATCTATATATTTTTGTTGAAAAAAAACGGAACATATGGTATCACAAAATTTAATACCTATATTGCCTTAAAAAACTCACTAAAATACACAAAATATTAAAAATTTATGACCCCTCGGTGGAGTGCGCCCCCCCCCCCAGCTTTTGACTTACGAGCCGCCACTGACTAGGATCCTGAGCGCAGGTAGTGTAGGTGGCAGCTGCTACACCGCTACACTACATGCGAGTAACTCACTAAATATACGCGTGGCACTCGCGTTGTGTTGAGTCTGCTCCTAGCACCCTTTTGAACATGGAATGCCCCCTTCCCCCCGGCTTACCTTGTCCCGCCGGAGCACCCTCAAGCGATCGCAGAGACCGAATATGCGGCCGGCGCGATGCCACGAGATCGCACACTTGTAGAGCGGTGAATTCGCCAAAGAGATAGCACCAGTGTTTGGAGCTTCATATCCCATTTCTGAGAGGACAGGATTTTCATCTTTCTCTTTGCTAAGTAATACATAGCTTTCTTCTATAATTCATTCATCTTTGGGTGTGCAGTTGCTAACATGCATGTATATATACGCGCCGCCACTGCTCTATTGCAAATACCATGGGAATACTCGATCACTCTGTACCTAACGCCGGGATGCGAGCGCCCCTAACAACAATAACAACAATTTAAACGAAGCATCTATGTAGAAAGATTTTCGAGCATCAATTTTATTAAATAACGAGTGGATGGGTGCTTGAATTCTTCAAGCGGGTTATTAGGGGGGTGGAAACATTGTTGTGTCACGTGTTGTCGAGTATTTTGTCCATAAGTGTTTCAAATATTCACAAATTTCCCCGCCGTTTTATTGAATGGGAAAGGATCTTAATTGTTCACTCATAAAAGATTTATAATGTTCAATAGGATTTCATTTGACGGATAATTCATTCTATGGATAGGTTAAGTATAGCATTGAGAAATAATTGAACTGAGATTTTAAGGTAGTGGCGATTTGGTGGTTATTTTTCAACTCTTAAAGTCCATAAGCGTTGTGATAGGCGAATCTTGAAAATGAAACGCAGATTCGTTAGATAAATATATAAAGATATACCACTCACAAAATATATGTCCATCATGCAATATGTAAAATACTAAATTGTAACCATTCCCCAAATTTCTTTAGTTTTAAAGAAATAGTTTTAGAGATATTACAATTTGCAAAATGGCCTTGATAATCGTAACGGCATTTCAACTAAACAGACATCTACTACAGACATATACTATTGATTTCTTTCCATTCAATTTTTGTCCCCAATAATTGCCAACAAATCTATACCCGCAATGCTATAGATTTTATTCCAGTCATTGATCATCTACTCTATTATTCCTGGCCAACAATGCCCGTAGATGTACAATTCTAAATTTAATAGCAATTTGATATAATTTGTGAAAACGCAGATCGATATATATCGAATGTGAGACTACGTACAAAACATATTTCCATTGTTCATTGTGAGGAATACAAAGATGCACTCATTCACAAAATTTCATTCGCCTAAAGGTATAGTAATCAAGTTATGCCAATTTGCGTATTTGCTACAATAATCGATTCAATCTTTCGATCATACTGACATCAGTACTGTAAAATCCGCAATGCTATAGATTTTAATTCCAGTCATTGATCATCTACTATATAATTCCTGGTCAACAATGCTCGTCGATGTAAAATGCTAAATGTGATAGGAATTCGATATTAATTAGTGAAAACGAAGATTCGATATATATCGAATGTGAGGCTACATACAAAACATATTTCTATTGAGCATTGTTAGGAATGCCAAGATGAACCCATTCACAAAATTTCTTTGGTCCAACTTATATAGTAATCAAGTTATGCCAATATGCGTATTTGCTATAATTATCGAATGGATCTTTCGATTATACTGACATCTGTACTGTAAAATCCGCAACGATATTGATTTTATTTCCGGTCTATGGTCATCAACTGCATAATTCCTGGTCAACTATGCCCTTGGATGTGAAATCCAATATGTTACAGCAATTCGATATATATGAAGAAAAATCATATTCGATATATATCGAACGTGAGACTACATACAAAACATATTTCCTTTGGGTATTGTGAGGAATACCAAGATGTACCCATTCACCAAATTTCATTGGTCCAACGGATATACTATTTAAGTTAGGCCAATTTGCGTATTTGCTATTTTAATCGAATCGATCTTTCGATAATACTGCCATCTTTACTGTAAAATCCGCAATGCTTTTGGTTTATCTTCCAGTCTATGGGTATCTTCTATATAAATCCTTGTCAGCAATGCCCGCGGTTGTAAAATCCTACGTGTTATAGCAATTCGATATATATGAAGAAAAATCATATTCGATATATATCGAACGTGAGACCAAATACAAAACGTATTTCCATTGGGCATTGTGAAGAATACCAAGATGTAACCATTCATCAAATTTCATTGGTCCAACGTATTTACTAATCGAGTTTTTACAATTTATGTATTTGCTATAAGAATCGTATCGATTTTTCGATCATACTGACATCTGTACTGTAAAATCCGCAATGCTATTGGTTTAACATCCAGTCTATGGGTAACTTCTTTAAAATTCCTGGTCAACTATGTCCTTAGATGTAAAATCCTATATGTTATAGCAATTCGATATATTTTAAGAAAAAGTAGATTCGATATATATCGAGGGTGAGACTATGTACAAAACATATTTCCATTGCGCATTGTGAGGAATACCATGATGTACCCATCCACTAAATTTCATTGGTCCAACGTATTCACTAATCAAGTTATGCCAATTTGCGTATTTGCTATACTAATCGATTCGTACTTTCGACTATACTGACATCTGTACTGTAAAATCCGCAATTCTATTGATATCCCTTCCATTCTATGGTCACTCCGTTATATCTGCCTTCTCAACTATTCCCGCTTTCAAAATTTAGCCTATGTTCTTATATTGGTGACGTAGATAGACGCGATGCGTGTATTTCTTACGGGGGCCTATTACAAAAAGATATAAATTCATATTGATATATCTTCGTTAGGATCTAAATAATTTATGTGTAAGTACGCATAATTAATTTCTTCCCTTACATATTGTTATAATTTTTATCCCCGTAACTATGTAAATAGGTCTGAAAAATGGCTCCATCGAATGCAACCTTGTATCGATCATAACTTCGACTCTAATCGCTCGATCCGCTTGATTTAACTTTTGTCGGAGAAAAGACATTAACAGCAGTATTATATATGACTTTCATATTCATGACTTGATTTAAAAAAAGTTATTAGCGATTTAAGCGTAACCAAGGAGATTGGTATCGATATAACTCGCACATGACTGGATCGAGCGGAATGGTCATCATTGCAAAAGTTGACCATTTTGATAAAAGTATTACCCTGAAAATTTCATTCATCTAACTTAAATGGTTGCTAAGATATTCAAGATTGTATGCTCCACAAAAAAATGGCGACAATGATTTTTCGCGTGCAGGATATTTTTCGGAATTTAATTATGAATTAACCAAGAGGGTTACGGCGAAAGTAAGCTTAAACGTTAGGGTTCGAAGAACCCTTAACGGTTTTCTAGGAGATTCCAAATTTTCATATGTTACATGTCTCAAGGCTGAAATCCGAGTTTGAAAATTCGCCCATCTCGACAATGTAAAATCGAAATCGTTTATTCCTCGGAATTGTTTCGACGTACGAAAATTCCAAGATAGCCAAAAAATTAAACAAAGAAGTCTCTACCTTTTTGGCAAAGAAATTTGTCGTGCGATTATTGCAAGTTGGTCAAAAAAATTCCTAAACTTTTTCCATAAGAAAAGCATTGAGAGCGTTCAAACAGTAATAAAAAATACTAAATATCAATTCGTCGCTATGGCAACCACACCAAAAAATCGACCAAAAAATCTACTCCATGTCCATTGAATATCATGTTCCTCGGACTTTTAAAAGTACAAATTAAAAGCGAAAAAGTTGTAGTCCCATAAGGCTCCCATGTTAATTCAAGTCGATATATCTCGAAAACTAATCAATTTTTTCAATTTTTGAGATTTTTCCTCCCGATGAATTTTTTTTTACTTTTATGTCCAATAAGCCAAATACCCACGCCTATCACAGTTTGGGCTGCGAATTGTGATGAGTCAGTCAGTGGGTAATCAATTTGAAGCTTTATTATATTTTAACAAAGAATACCTCTTGAACCATTGCTTTATTTAGAAAATTTTAGTCTCCCCTTAAAATTTCCGATTTTTAAAACTTGTAATAATAGTTACAATGGGAAATCATGTTTTACAAAATATAAACATACGCCTTCTTTTAATTTTTAGTTATATACAGCACTCCCTAATGAAGACAAATCGAATCAAATTTACTTCATCCGTTCAATTATTAAGATACTGTCTTGAGTCGGACCTAGTTAAGACCGTCGCACAGTGGTCCCAATCGCTAATCTAGCGGGACAAAAGTCAGTTTTGCAACTTTTAAAAATAAAGTCGCCGTAGGTGTAGCGATATCCGCAAGTAAATGCTCAATTATGATTGGTAACTTTTACAACGTTTATATAAGTTGTAACAATGTTATGCAGCTGCAAAATCACGCGTTGATATTGCCTACCCTCCGCCTACACCCAGACGGTGGCTGACTCGCTAGCATCAACACGTACCTGCTAGATAGCAAAAACGCAAGGAAACAGAATTTCTAACGGGATCTTATAGACATCGGTATGCAGCATTATTTAGAGTGATTTTTCTTCAAATATAATTGCTTTTAAATACTATATTTCAAATGGTAATCTCTCAGTCTTTAAAACCTCGTTTTTTTTCGACTTCAAATGTTTAAATTGACTTACTTATAAAAAATATATGTCGAGGTAGGATTGTGAAACCTTAAAGACATGTGGAAACGTCCTTATAGTTAGATATTATAGATACTTTTATCACATTTTGCGCCTAGTTGCGCTTTTTGACAATAATGCCCTTTTTGCTACATGGGAAGATGCCAGAGAAATAATGAATATGTATTTTTAAGTGTAATGAAAAAGTTACTCTTTATTTTGTATGCTATTTTTCGATAAGTGCTATATTTATTTTTACAACAATGTATTTTACTTTAAACTAAAATAAAACATTAAAAATGTAAAATAATAATGGTTTACTTTCAAAAAAGCATTGTATTGGTCATGCAGAGAAAGCTTACAGCAAATTGTTGGAATCAAAAAAATTGAAGAAAATTGTGTAATCTTCTTCATCGACTTATATTACTTCCTAGCTAAGGCTTCCTCGGAGTATTACTTTGGAAGGACCTAGCCAATCGGGTTCTCTACTGTGAATTGCCAAATGTGCGGGAAAAAATGTAAGTTGGCTGTAGATAACCCAATAGACCATTGCCCGGACCATTGCAGTGTTTCTAATCATTTGTTAACAAATTTTGTTTCAAATTTTGTTTTCGATATGCAGGAAGCTAAAAATACTTCACAAAATATTGCAGTTTAACTGTCAAAATTATATCCAGTACTTATTATTATTTAATGTTAGCAACTAAAATTGAAATGAACTTTAGAATAAGAAGGGGTTTGTGGCAATTTAAAAAATAGAATTTGCGGGTATTGGTGTATTGCCGGTTGCATACGTACATTGTTTCGCCATGGCGGACGACATCTTGAGATGTCGCGAAAAAAAAGTTTAAAAATAAATATTTCCCGTATGTTATCGGCCAATTTAGATATCAAGGTAATCATAATAAACCGAACTCTATTGGAAATTAAAATAAAAAAATTCCGTCACCGGGAACACCCAAGATTTTGTCGGCCGCATGGAATGTGTTAACAAGCGAGAGCCGTTGAGACGCGGGACTGGAGGTATTTCCTCGGACGAAGTCTGGAATATCGGGATAAATTACGCTAGAGAAGAAAATTTTTAATTTTAACTATTGCAGTTTTGTACGGTATAAATTTTTATTAATATTTATGGTATAGTTATTACATGGCTTTCAATTGTTTAAATTTTTATATCGATAGGGAAATCATGTCGTATTCAGAGAGATTCAAGGTACCGGTGGTAAATCGTATAATAGGGTGGTTTCCTATTATTTTTTTATTGCCTAAATCGAAAGATTATTATTCCTGGAGTACGTATTTCACGCATTTAGATTTTTAAATTACCATATCTATTTTTAGCGATGAAAATAAAAGTGCAAATTTTCAAGCGCGCGAAAACGCGACGGGTAAGTATGAATGCCGGGAAATCTCTCCGTGTGACGTATTTCTCGTTCCCGCTGCCGCCCTGTGAGGTGACCTTGAGGGAGGCTTGAGCGCTGATACGACGCAGGCTGCTAGCGGGTAGCTGAGTACCCTGCTAGCTGGTAGCGCTTGGATTAAATAAGGATTATTAATACCTAATCAAACGAAGAAAACTGTCCGACCTTAGCCAGTTTTTATAAGTGATTATTTAGACACGTTTCCTTGAGGTCTGCGCCTCATGCATGCATTGGTAATCTCAGACGATGTATAACTCCTATCTACTCGTATAGAAAATAGGTCCCTGTGACGTCACGTGGAGTGGCATCGCTTGGGCGCCAATCTGGCCGTTTTCAAATGAGGATAAAAATGGACCATTGCCATTCGTCTAAACTGGTATTTCTAAAACGAAATAATTTGTATATTATGAATATACTGATGGTGGGCAACGAATCGCAATCAATGCCTTTTATTTTCTTTGATGAAGGAAACTACCCTATTTTTTTATAATTTCTGCGGAAGAAACGACTATAGATGATTTATTAAATGCGTAGAGCATAAATTTGGACTTGAAAGTTGTAATGAAGATGCCTCAAAGGACATCAGGAAAATTGTGATGCTATTTAAAAGTAATTTTGATTAAAAGTGGAAACAGTTATCCAGAAAATACGACAAATTTTGTTAGATGTGTACAGTCTCTTGTGAAGGATATATCGAAAGTGGAACTTTGTTTTGCAAGCCAGATTTCATTGCGGAGCTCTGGGAAAAAAGATGCGGCTGCCATTATACAAGACGTAACTGAAAACATACCAAAGAGAGCTATACCAACTATAAGAAGGCTTAATTGTCTTCGCCTTTGATTCCAATACCATATTCATCATTAGGAGCTTTGTCCTTTTCCATGGAAAAAACCTACTAAGCAACAGTACGTAAACACCAGAAGAGAGGCCAACCAGAGACGGTGCGATATTTATCCCTCATACAAGATAAATTTGAACTCAAAATTGTCTTGCTGTCCCCCATCACAAGAACTGACCATTACTGATACTTCGACCGAAGTCAAATTACTGGCTCTAGTGAATAACACTATTTTGGCTCAGAAAGATGCTGTCGCCGCTTTCCTTCGGTCTGGTAATGGATTCAAACTAACGATGATATTTAAGTGGAGTTAAGATGGCAGTAGTGGGCACAAACAATATAAGCAAAGATTTGTATTTCGGAAGGAATCATGTCCAGTGGATGATTCCTATATGTTTTCCATTTCTATGTTGCCTATTCTGCTAAAATCAAATGATAATGACAGCATCTCATGGCAGAATACCAGGCCATCTTTGATCAGGTATTGTAGACGCTTTAAATTATATCTGGAAGATGAAAGTTAGAAGGTAACTGTGAATGAAGTGCAAAAGATAGAGACACAGATCTCTCCACCGATGCCCTTGGTCATCGAAATAAACGGGAAGAAATTGTACATAGTATCAGAATTTTTACGTCAAAAGATCCTGACATTTCATCACTCAAGTAAAAATTTTTCCCTTGAAACGGAGCTGATTCTGGGCTGATACTCCACTGAATGTGTGGAAACTGCCTTGAAACAACCTTGTAACTGCACTGCACTGCCTTGTCCTCACCAAGAAAAAGGGCACTCAACTGAAACTTGCAAGTCCATTGCATTTGAACTGCTTCTCCCTTGCTGCATGTGTGCTCCACCGATACTGAACTGGACAATAGCCTCAGGCCAGGCCGAATTTATGGCTCCACTGCATCTCTCTTGCCGAATGTCTTTACTGTCCTGCCACAGAGCTGCTGCAGCATTTGAGTATCCCCTCTCCCTCATGAATTTGAACTGCTTCTCCCTTGCTGCACATGAGCTCTACCACGGAAAGACGGCCGTGGCTCTACTGACACTGAACTGGACGGTAGGCTCATAGGCCAGGCCAACTTAAGGCTCCCGGATACCTAGTCCAAAAACTGCGCTGCAGACGTTTGGGCAGATTCGTCTGAGGCCTCTGTTATCGTATGCACATAACATTTGAATGCTTATTTACGAAGAAGAAACATGGATATTTAAAAAGATCGTCGTAATTTTTCATTTCTCGTTTTTCATACTGCAATATTGACCACGGAAAAACACTAAATTCGGCCAAATTGGCTGCCTGCTACGGCGTGTAAGATGACGGAACCCAAAATGTTTTACGGTCTTTTTAAACGATAATCCTTTATCTTCATATTAATACATACCATTTTAATGTAGTCCTCATAGTAGCGGCACTAAGTCAATCCATGCGAACCTTTGCACGCTATTTTTCGTTCTCCACGGCTGCGTCATTCTCCCGTTCACATCGCCTCAGCCTCTGAGCGAGTCTCAGCGCGCTGGAGGAGGGGCAGAGGAAGGAGGGAGCGCTAGCATAGGGTCTCTTGCCGTCAGTACTAGGCATGGGCGGTACTTGAAAAAGTACCGGTATTTTTGTGATGAGTATTAAAAAGCAATAATAGTACTGTCCCGGTAGTACCGGCGAAAAAATACCGGTATACCGGTACTTTCATAATTGATAAAATATGAAAATAATTGAGATTTAACGTTTGTTTTACCCTAATTATCCGGTATTTCGGCGAATAAGCGTAACATACAGAAAGAATACACCGAAAAAATCATTAACTGGATTTTTTTTTACGAAAATTTGTCGGAAAAATACATGGAGGCTAGATTCTCTAATAGTGAAAAGGGTGATAGCGATGAAATTTTTAAAGGTGATGATTTTGGTGCATACCATTAAATTTTGGTGTTTTCCTTGCATATATGAAGTGTGAAGTTCTCTCGGGAACTCTATCAGATGACTTGTTTTCCTAGAGCCACCGGTTTTTTTTCGGACTCGAGACCAACATACAAACGTCTTCTGCCGAGAAATTATTTAAAAAATCTTCTTATTCACAGAGCTTACGTTTTCAGCCTGCGATTACCTAGAAAATAAAGCTCCTCTAATGTTAAGACATTTAATTTTATGACTTTACACGACAAGAATCGGTGTTAGTTATGGCTGAAATACTGCGATAGAATAAAATTTTACGTGTAGGTCGCTGTTCCATTTATGTCAAGGAAGAAATACATATGTGGAGTTCCATAACTTTGACTTTTCTTGCCCTATTTGAGTAAATAAATATCGTGTGTATCAATAATGATAACATTTGTTTCGAACTCAGTTTTTGTAGAAGTACCGTTAAATGATGAGAAAACAAGAAAGAAACTAAGGAAGAAGGGTTTTGCTAATAGTTAAGAAACAAAATTAACTTGGTCTTCTTTTGGTGGTTCACCTGATTGGTTGTATGTAAAAAAATGAGAAAAAATGAGAAATGGATGAACATTACTAATATATTAAAAAAGTTGATAACTAGTGTAAACAAGCTTAAGCTTGATAGGAATACCTATATCATGACAGCATCGGTATTCTACAGTCTCTTCCTACGTTGACCAACTGTATTAGTGCTAACACCATCAGTTTAAATTAAAATAAACAGATGGTATTATTTTCATCTACATTTTCTTGTCTCTTGTTATGATTTCTTGAAAAATATCCTTGGAATTAATTAAATATACACTTCTTGCTGAAAGACATTGTAAATTGCTGTTTATTTCTTGGAAATGGGCTAGAAGGTTGTAAATACATAGTATATTTACAACCTACTTGAAAATGGCCTACTTCGTTTCCAAGGGGACTCCATTATTAAAGGGGACTGTTTTAATCGTTTTAATCAAGAACCCTACATGTAATTTTAATATTCGTGTTCGCTTGATATATTATCAACACTCAATTGTTAAAGTAGCTGGGTAGGTAGTTGATTGATAACACACAAGATGGCAGTGCCGTCGAAGTACCGGTATTTCCAGTACCGGTACTCCGGTAGTACCGCTAAAAAAATACTGGCCGGTACTACCGAAGTAGAAAAAAAATAGTATTCGGTACTACCGAATACCGGCATTTTTTGCCCATGCCTAGTCAGTACGCCGGCAGCCGCCGAGTAGTCCTCATCCAATGTAGAATGTGCGCTTTGTGAGGGGCGTTTAGCGTGTGATGTGTACTCCTTTCTTCTGAGCCGAATTTGATTCTGGGTCAATAACACGCTCAGAAATACGAACTGATTCACGGTAGACGAGCAGAACGTGGCGTACTTTTTTAACATTACATGACTTCATGGCTAGATTACTTCTTCATCATGATGATCTTTTTCCATGAATATTTCGTTCCCGTGTTATAAAAAAGTGATGTTTTTCAATGCAAGCAAGAAGCATTTGCGCATGCACAGTATATGCGAGGTAATGAATTTTGTATATATAGTATCGGAAACGCCGGTAACGGGGAAAAATCCTACGTATTATCCTGTTTGGTTTATATGAACTTCAGTATTAAATTGTATCGCGTTATTACTGTCAACGTGGTAAGATAATATTTTTCCTTATATCGGTGTATTCTCTCTTGCTAAAAAGTTATCAGTGATATACAGATCAATATCAAACTCCGACCATGTTTTATGGAGAAGGTTAGCTCGGGAATTTACCGTGCCTACAGTTCTGCGAAAATCATAGTAATTCTTGAAAGTTCATTGCGCGTCATCGATTACGCTTCGTGGACCTGCGTGCGGATTTACATCTTTGTTATAGAACCGTATATAGTTTCTCTAAGTGATTTAAATTTTGTTGTGAGGTATATCAAGAACCCATGGAAAACGTGTACTACGAATGATGTTTTGCAATATGTTTGTTAAAAATTTAATGCGAATTCTAATAAACTTGCGTGTTCTAATCCTAAGAAAAATATCTAGGAATCCGGCTTTTTTAAAAACCTACTTCTACACTTCGTGCCAGACAATAGCATTTTCATTAAACTTACGTCCTTTTTTGTCTATGCAAAATATTGACGACGAAAACTATAACAAAGTTATAGTTCAAAAGATATGACAGCATTATTCGTAACTCCTGCATGTATTGGAATGAAGCATACGGAAAACGATAAATCCGAACACTGATGTGCATCGTTCCACGGACTTTTTTTCCTTTTCCCTTTGTAAATACAAGACGAAATTCGCTGTTACATAATTTAGAGGGAAGTTTCTTTGCACCAAATTTACTCAAAGTCATGGTTATGTGGATGCCTTATTTTAAATGGAACCAGTGTTGTTTCTTAGGAGACTTCAAAATTACTGATTGATTTCAGGACTCAGCTTGTGTCTCTAATTTATTTTTTTTATTATAACATCACATCATTTACACATACATTTGTCAAGGATTCACGGCTGCATACTTTTGATTAAGCCAACAGGATGCTCGCGTTCACGCAATATCCGCAACATCTCATACTTAAATATTTCGCTCCATACAAATGTGATAGTTTCATGCCGCCAAGTGCATCAGCGTCATTTTAATTTCGACTAAAAAAGGCTACCCGGACCGGAGTATATAATGCCTCATATTGCTGATCAAATATTCATGGTAATTAATCGACATGATTTGGATGCTTTCTACATTACTTTTAACGCAGTATTATTGTGTAAATTAGTTAATTGAGCGTACCACATAATTTCCGCAAAAATTATCCGGTTACGCTACTGTGCGTGATAGGAAATTGTGTGCGGGGGAGGGAGAGTGGAAGAATACGCTCTTATTATTAATAAAACATGTGCACCTTCTCGTACACAATTTCGTCGATTTACCTGCGAAGCCAATATTTGCAGTAAATACGCCGCAAAAAGCATCTTTTTTAACGCTATATTTTTTTTACTCACGTCTCGAACTGAAAGCTTTGGTAGAATAAGTAATCGTCTCCAGAAGAGCAAAGGAACATACGCACCTATAAAAATAACTTTTTAACAATTTTAACAACTAACCTTTTATGCGCACATAGATTATGTGAACATTCACGCCCATTCTAACATTGGCAACAACGTCCACCAACGATATACGGCCTGAAAATAGCCAAAATGATTGAGTCCGTCGTGCATCGATACTTATTAATTAATTTTTCTGTAGCATTTATAAAATTAAAATAGTAAAAAGAATTATAAAATTAATTTTTGCGATAGATATGCTTCGTTAGTTTTCACATGAAAGACTTCTGTCGGGAATTGTATTTGAAAAGGGATTTAAAAATTTTCTTTACAGAGTACCGCCATGCCTATTGCATTAACAGATGAAAAAATAAGATATGCAAGTGAAAAGCAAAGAAGAGAAAGCATATTTTTTTCATGAAGAAAGCATTGGTGAAGTGGTATTGCACCCTTGTTCGAAAATTATTTTATTGCTGGCACTGATGACTCAATATTTTTATCCATCTTATAGCGGGCATCATTGTAATACATGGTAATGAACAAATTAATAATATTTATGAGGATTCCGGAGATGCTACAAATACAGATCTAGGAGATACTCCGCAGACCAACAAAACAAAATCTGACGCAGAAATTGCCCATATAATGCTGGTAGAATTTATGCCACCTCCCATCCCACATATATATTGTGGTGGCTATATGTTATGGTAGAGAGGAAAGTTAACTTCAGAAGTAGCTTCAGTATTAAATGGGAAGCTGAGTAAGACAACGGTATTAATAAATCCGGTAAGCGATGTGGATTCTGGTTGTAGAGCTTGAGGCACGACCTACCAACCTAGTAGTAGCTCAAGTCTACAAGTCCGCTAACATTCATATGGAGAAAAAAGTAGACGAGGTAATAATAATTGAAATCCCTGGTTTAAAAAATTCAAGTAATGATGGGGAACTATAACGCCTCAGTCGGGGAGGGATGAAGGGCTACGAAATAGGAGATTTTGGATTAGGGAACGCGAAACGATCGGGGAGAGAAATCAATAAAATATTGCAGGAGAAACAAGTTATTCATCACAAAGGCCTGGTCCATTTATCCTAAAGTGCGAAAGTCTACCAGGAAGAGTTCAAGGGATACGGAGATACACCAGAAAGACCACATAATAGTAAAACAGACGTTTAGGAATGGCGAAAAATACAGCGCATTCTCCCTAAAGTGAACGAAACGAAACGTTATATTCAAAAGACTTGAGAAAAAATGGAGGTGAGGAAATAGAACGTTGAAACTTTAATGGGAATATCAGGAGAGATTACTAGAAACTTCTGGAGATTCGTATGGCAAAGAAAACTTTGATAACGAAGGAAACTAAAAAAGAAATTGCGGTGACAAGGAAGTGGAAGAATGTAGACACAGTACAGGGAAAATTCTAAGTAAAATTAATCATGTATTACGGTGAGAAACCAAGAAGAGAGAAAGAATTGGTGGAAAACAAGGAGAGACACTGCGAGGAAATGGAAAAGATTCAGAAGTAACGAGAGGTAGACGAGTTGTACGTCAAGGTGAAGTTGCTATCAGGCGGCAAAAGAGGACAAGCCATGTCAAAAATTAATGATAAAAATGGAAGGATGCTAACCGAGCAAATCGAGGTTCAGAGTAGATGGATGGGGAAAGAGGAGGATCTGCATGACAGCGTAAACAGGCAGGAAATATTTAACATTTAGAAGGGGCAGTGGTGTAGCATAATCTTGAGCCAAGGAAGAGGCCGCTTCTAAGACATGGAAATCGAGGGAGCTCTCCCTGATATGAAATCTAGGAAAGGTGTGGGTGGATAATATCCCATGTAAGCTGCAGAATAATCTAGGTTAGAATGGTAAGAGAAGGTTATTCGAACTAGTACGCAAGATATATGAGGAAGGGTCTTGGCGGGAGGATTTCGCGACAGTGGACAGATAAAGTGGTACTGAGGATATTAGAGAGAAGAATAGAGAAAGGGACTATCAATTACTTGGGCGAAGATCAGTTTTGATTCAGAAAAGGTAAGTGAAGATGCAGTTGCGGTAATGAGGTCGCTGGTGAAGAGGAACCTAGGCTATAATCAGGTTGTGTTTGTCTTCTTCGTGGATTTTGAAAAAGTATTTCATAGAGTGGACTGTACAAAATTATGGATATTCTCAAGAAAATAGGCCTCAATTGGAGGGATAGGCGACTCATTTGTAATCTTCATATGGCCCAGACTGCGCAAGTGAAGATGGCGGACGGAGAAATTGGAAGGGCAAGCTTTGGCCGAGTAGTAAGGCAAGACTGTTCACTATCTCCATTGCTTTCTAGAGTATATGCTGAGGTGATGGCAAGAGAAGCGTGGGATGAAGTGGGAACTGGAGTAAAAGTGGGAGGAATGATGTAAAATCAGTAAAGTTCACGGACGATCAGGCGTTGATTAGCCAGTCAGCGAGAGGGCTGAAGGCTATAGTGGATGCATTAGACAAGAGATGCGATGAATATGGCATGAGGATTACTCACAAGAAGACTAAAGTCATAATTAAGTTAACCAAATTTCGAGGAAATTTAAATGTATCCACGCGACGTTTTACTCCCTTCGCAATAAATGTTACCCACAATTTATTAAAACTATTAATAATGTGTTAGTGCAATCATAATTAAACTACTTGATAACCTCCTGGTGAGGGGTATTAAAATTCGAGCAGTTGGATGCTGATTCTCCAAAAAGCAATAGACCGATTGCTACAAAATATAATTTGAACCGTTCTTCCCTATAAATTTGTAGATTTACAGTTCTCCCTTTACGTCACAATTACCTTTTCAAAGTATCCAAAATTTTCTACCCCATAAGTGGATATAAACCTTAAGAAGAACCTGAAACCAATGTATTAAACTTAAGACCAACAAAAATTTATATTTTGCCGACGCTAAATTTTACCGTTCAAACGCTCATCTGTCTATGTAAGACAAAATTATTTTCTTGATGGTCAGAAAGTATATGAGAATCAAATAGTTTAACATCTTTTTTTAAAGATTAAATAAATGGTAACTTAATGAAGAAAATCCAAATAAAATCATTTGTTAATTGTGCGTTTAATGCTCACTATATTTTTTTTGCACGACAGGTTGAAATTTAATAAAAAATTGCTATTTTTTTCAAGCATTTATTATGTTTCGTATCTGGTCTCAGATTACTAATTTTTTCAATTCGTATTGTCATTTGTGTTGAGGTATCCTACAGGCAAGGCCTAAATGGGATTCCTACTTTATCCTTATTTATTTGGAATGTAAAATGTGCTTTTAATGATGATTCCACGGATAAATAAAAATAAATTGGTTAATTATTTATGCGGTTCGTAAAGATTCACGAGCTACGATTGAGACACAAGATAAAAGTAGGTGGACAAGAACGGAGAAAGTGAAGCGGACGGAGAGGAGGAGGAACGACGAAGTGTAGGACATAGAACGAGAGGATAGAAATTTGTGTTACAGGAGGGAATGTTTGGTAAACGAGAGATAGGAAGGAAATAAGAGATTTGATGGAAAGGAATTTCATAGTGAATTGAAGAGGAAATCCATGAATGGAGGAAGTACAGCCACAATGTTTCGTAAATACTCATTACAAACCTACCTTAATCGGTAGGTTACATTAGTAATAATACATAAATTTTGACACATATTTTTGTACGAATTATTTTTATGAAAATAGTAAAAGTGCCTAAAATACCATAACACGCGTCTTCGTCATCCCTATCGTCCAGTTGCAGCCTCCACGTAGAAGAAATTTCCTCCCGATATTCTCCACTTGATGATTACTGTGAAATCCGGGAAGGAAATATTTATCTGAAGCGAAGATCACAAGTTTTTTTTATGAAATCCAGGGGAAATAGAATATTTCACGAAAGGGGCATTGTATATTTTTCTTTTGTACTCCACGTGGATTTATTTAAGAAAAAAATTAGAGGGACAAGGCTTAATTGGAAAACCTCATGGCGGAGAAGTTAAAAACATTTTACCTTCTTCCAGAAATATATAAATTGGAAAAAGTGGGAAATTAATTTTTTTATGCATCGGGGGTAACGTTTTTCATTGAAAACGAAATCTCTAAGATATTTTGACGGATTGAAACACCATGAAGAACAAGCGATATTCTCAAAAATGTCAAGGAATAATGAAATTGTACCTTTCAATTCTTACTTGCCGGATTATATCGCTACAACAGGAGATCGCTTTAAATAGTGACCACATCAATTTTTTTTAAAATATTTGAATATTTCCGGGTTTTTGGAGACGAAATCTCACTGATCTCTGTGCTCTACACTTCCATAAATAATATCCATTTCCCAATCTCGAAGACCGCCGTGTTGCCTTGAGGTCTACTTCCATGCGGCGGAGACTAAGCGGGGTGACACTCGGCTACCTAGGTGTTCAACAGTCACAAACCCAAGTCCCAAGTTGGCGAGAGGGTTCCCAAAATTTCAGTCATCTAAACCCCATCCTCTCCACATCGCCTCCCCTCCCTTCCCTATGCACTGCCCCCTATGTGCCCTCCCTCGAGTCCAAGGCCACTTACTAGTCGGCTAGGCTCGCTAGCCACTATGCCGAGTTTTTGAGGGGTGGGGGGAAGGATCCAAATCTCGGAAGTGCCCGATGTACCCGGCAGCCTTAATAACTCCACTGAATATCTCTTGCCGAATGCCTTTACTGCCCTGCCACAGAGCTGCTGCAGCATTTGGGTATCTCTCTCATGAATTTGAACTGCTATTCCCTTGCTGTACGTGTGCTACCCTTCGTAAGTTTTGCCATCGTACGGAACCCATCTACCAGACATACATATAAGCGACCCCTGTTTTCAGCGGCAATGTATTTTTTTAATTTTAGCTTTTGGCAATACGTATATCTTTTCCCGCGCGTAAAGCTGTCGGTTGCCGTTATTTCTCTCAAGTTGCTAGGAGCGAAAGACGAGTGGTGAGCGTGGGTTTTGGCATGAAAAGATTGATGGCATAATTATTTCCCCGGTATTTTGACGGTTGTTAACGGCAAGAATTAATCGAAATTAAGGAGAAGGGGAGAACGAGGTCGGTGGTGGTGACTGCAGTCAAAATTGGAGGTAAGCGTTTTAACTTCTCTGATGGCATGTTTATTCCTTCCATGTTTAGCCATGAGGACGTTGACATTGAATTCGTGTTTTAATCCAGGAAGGTTTAAGGATTTCGAGCTCCTTTTTCGGGGTTCATGCCGCCAATAACGAGTTCTTCTTTCAACGCCTTGGTGACTGCCGTCCACTTTTCCTGCCTCATGGATACCCCGGACGAGGAGGAGAATACCATAGATCTTTTATATTTGTATACTGTATAAAAGATCTATGGAGAATACACCGACCGTTCATCAACGGTCATCAATGCCGCGGATACCGCACCTTCCGTTAATCATCCTGCGGAGTCCCTAACGGACTCGGTGAGCTCGAGCGGGCTTTCGGAGAAATAAGGAATGCGGGTGGGTATCGCTATAGTGCAATGTAAATTTACTGCTTATACTTATTAGTTACTGCTGCTAGTTTTGGAAGCTTGCGTGGTTTTCGTTTGGAGTTCACACATAGCCTAAGTAAGGAGTCATCGCTTTGTTTTTCAATTGAACTATGATGCAAAGCACATGCTTCCTCAGTGATAATTTAAGTTTTGCTTTCTATATTTTGAATGCTTCACATTAATGCACCACATAACTAATAAGCCAAGTAAACTAGTTTTTTTAATGTGCAATTTTGCTAATTTGAGCATCTAACTTCCGCGACCTCTTTCATTTAGAAAATTTTTGTTTGTGCTTTTAACAGTTATTAATTTATTGATGTATTTTCATGTTCTAATAAATTGTGTCTTGAAAAATGTTGTGGTCATTGCAGTAATAACTATTGTTGATCACAATCACCTGTCCACCCTATATATCTTTTATCATGCATGCAAAATTGTGGGAGAAACCTGTTATGTGATCATCCACTGTTGGCTGGGTTGCGCAAGTTGTTAATTTATTGTGTTTCATGTGATTTGACAAGGGAATTTTAATGGATTGGGTAGGGGAATTGTATTCAGCCAAACAAGGGAGTTTCAGTCTAGCTAGCCAATGGAGTTTCAGTCTAGCTGGTAACCAAGGCTGTTTCAGTCTAGTTTGCAGCCAAGGGAGTTTCAGTGTAGCTACCCTATTGGAAAAAATCAATGGGAAAAAATTCAATTGAAATGTTCCATTGAAAAGTGACAAATTTCAATGGAACAGTTCAATTGAAAAATTTTCAATGGAACAGTTCAAATGAGAAATTTTTACAATTGAAAAAAATCCATTGAAATTTGTCACTTTTCAATGGAACAGTTCAATTGAAAAAATTACAAATACATTTATGCATCCAATATGGTAAACTTCCCTGGTAGAAAAAATTGTGTTCTTTTGGTGTTCTTTATATGTTCATTCAGTGTTCAAGTGTTCTTTTGATGTTCTTTTGGTGTTCTTTTATGTTCACCAATTTCTTGGTGTGTTCTTTTGATGTTCAATTTATGTTCTTTTTATGTTCATCTCAGTGAACACAAAATGAACATTTTTCTTTATGTTCATTTTGTGTTCACCATGGTGAACACAATATGAACATTTTTTTATGCGTTCATTTTATGTTCACTTTGTGTTCATTTTATGTTCACCATGGTGAACACAAATTGAACATTTTTTTATATGTTCATTTTATGTTCACTATGTTGAACACAAAATGAACATTTTTCTTTGTTGTTCTTTAAAATAAACCAGTATAAAAATTCTCATTCCTTGGAGGTGATTGTGGATAAACTGCAGTTCATGTGTCATGACAAGTAGCTTTACATAAAACAAGTAATACAGATGATTTTGGAGACTTTGTCTACCAAAAATGAGTTTGAATTTCGCCATCTTGAAATCCACAAAACTGTATTTTTTAGCAGTTTTCCATAATATTTCTAGAAATTTAAAATAATGAATTTCCGGGAAAAATATCCCAAAATGAAGGCATATCATCAAAAAATGGACATTGAACGATCCGAGAATGCAATCAAGGAACACCTGAAAACACTCTCAATATGTACTTTATTGCATACTAAACAGGGATAAGGCCTGAGCATTTGGATTCAACTAATAAGTTCGTTTCTAAAAAAAAAGCTGGAAATAAAATGATTTGAAATTAATCCAAACACTGACATCTGATTCCCAAATATGTGAAAGTTTTCATGGTAATGATGGGACTTCCGTGAAAGCTTTTTCTTTGTTGTTCAACAAAATGTTCTTTTTATGTTCATTTTGTGTTCTTTTGATGTTCAAAAAAGTGTTCATTTTGTGTTCAAATAATGTTCTTTTTATGTTCACAGACGAGTGTTCATTTTGTGTTCTTTTTATGTTCTTTCTGTCACAAAACACATAAAAAGAACATAAAGTGAACATTCGGTGAACATAGAAGGAACACAATTTGAACATTAAATGAACATAAAAAGAACACTGAATGAACACACTTTTTTCTACTAGGGTTATTATTAGGTAGAATATACTTAACATCTAAATTTCACGAATCCCGAATTCTGAATAAATAAAACATGTGAACAAAAATTAAAGTTGAAATATTTTTAGAAGCAGTGTCATATGAAAACTTTAATTGGGCTTTTCCACATCTTACATCACTTCTCACAATCATGAATAGTTATCGAAAATCTGTATAGTTTTGCCATGATTATCAGAACAACAACTATACCATGAGAGCCACATCCCAGACGGCACAGGAAGTTTTCGTACCTAAATACGAGGGTGGACAATCAAGATACAAAAATCGCGCTTAGGAAGTTACTTAGAAGGTTTTGTTTCTTTATTTCCTTTAATGACGAAAAAAGATGCAAGAGGACTGGCAAATTCATATGCATCGATAAAATTGTATCTCATCGATAAAACTGTATTCGGTCTGGGACTATTTTCTTTCGCGGGTGGTGCCATCTGGTGCCATCGTGCCATATCCTCCTAGAAAGGTCACATGCCTTCACAAACCGTTGGAGATGGCATGGTTTACGTCACGTCTCACCACATTTCAGGGATTTTTGTGGTTAAGTTTGTGAAAAATAGAGTGTCTGGTAATGGTGAAGTTTCCCTTATTCTTTAATTTCATTCTCTGGGCTTCAGAAACGTGTTTGTGAGATATTTTTGTTAAAAGTGCCTTTCGTGTGTGTATTGTCGGGATGTAATGGAAACTCCGGGACATGGCTCAAGTTTTTAGCTTTTCAAAAGATCCTGAGTTGAAGAAGAAGTGCATTTGGGCGATAAGAAGAAAACATTTCACCCCTACGAAAAACTGTGAGGTATATACTCTTTCTCGCTGTAATTATTTGGATGTAATTTTAAGTTAGAAGTGGCTTCGGGATGTTGATGCATCAACATCCCGAACTATTCAGTACTGAAGTACTATAGTACTAAAAATGGTGATTCAAAATATTGTAGCAGCAATTCTTTTGAAAATTCTTGCATTTTAGTTGTCTTTTTTGTATTAATTCATTCGGTAAACGTGTGGTTAAAGGAGAAACTAGGAATAAGCTGCCAAGTTTATAGGTTCGAATATTGCTTCTTAGCTTGCCCTATGGTGTATTACACGTCGGCTTTCATCATTTCAAATTATCTTATGCTATAGTTTAAAACAATAAAAATATCAGGCATAAAAATATTTACTATATTTACGAGCCTAGTAATTTGATTTCTCATGCAGAAATACCAAAAATTGGAAATGATTTGACCTAATAAGTTACATGGTATTTTATTATTTATTAATTTTAGGTGTCTGAGCTTCACATCGCACCTTGTGATATCAGAAAATAATCTGTGGCCTTGGACGAGAAGACGAGGAGAAAATTCTTGCTGAATTGGAGGTGCCCAGATTGGAGGAAGGTACCATTGCTTCACTGTTACCTGTCGCCAAGAAGACAGACATTGTGGCAGAAGTGACATATTTGTGGATGTGATTTGATTTGTGCAAGTTGGTGCAGTGATAGTGGACGTTCATCGGAGAAAGTATTGACGATAGTTTGTATGTATCGACCAGTCCTCTTTTAAATAATTTTCTATTCGAAAGAGAATAAGAGTAATTGTTTCGCTAAATTAGATGTGGGATAGAAGAGAAAATTGGAAATATTATTGTGGTTGACAATAGAAAATATATAATTATGTATTGTATTTCTGTGGGTTTTTTCTTTCCTGCCTATTTAAAATTTCTTGCGGTGGTGACTTCATGCAAAGTAAGTATAAAATCGGAGTGTGTGATCTAAGAGATAACATGTTTTATTTTACAAGTGTTTATGCTGGTGATTTGGCAGGACTTTCATATTTTTAATAGGGTGATACCTTTACTGCAGTGACCTAGGGACTTTTACTCATCCCAAATAATTTTTCAAATACTTTAGCGCCTGATATGGGTAAGTTTTAGTAGCTGAGACTGAACTATACGTTAATTTTTGCTTGCATTTTGATGAATTCGATCATACTAATAGCAGATGTGTCAGCAATCCTGTTTCATCGGCAATTTTTATTTAAAAATTTTATTTCGTCAGGCTTTAGGGTAAGCTTTTTAATGCTCGTGGGCTATGTGATGTTTTATTTAGTGTCAAAATTAATAAGAATTTACTCTCATTAACATCTCAAGGTTTCCAAGTAAGTACGAGCCACTTAACAATGCTGGATGCTGGGGGTGCGTGAATTAGCCATGAGAATCTCATTTTTCGCAGAGTTATTTAAGTGGCCGAGTAAGTTTTGTAAGTTCTCAATGGGTAAATAATACTATATCATGAATTCTAATTACCATGAAAAACTCACAACCGACAAAACTTTGTCGGTCGTGAGTCTTTCATGGTAATTAGAATTCATGGTATGGTGTTATTTACCTATTGAGAACTTACAATTCATAATGATTCGTATCAAGGTTCTCGCTACGGTCGGTAGCTATCGATTATGTTGCGTTCGATACATTTTTCGATCGTGCGAGTTACGATATATCTAATTTTCGACCCAATCGATTGAGATTAGCCTGAGTGCCGTGTTCCTGCGCGCTTCGTATCCAATCGTACGTGCTTAGTAGCGGACATTCACATGCTGCGTACGCGCTTCGTCGACAGGCCGCGAACGGAAATTATCCATTGACGAAAAGCGACGAAGCGGCATAGTATCCCCTTAGTCAATGGGTACTATGTACATACGAATTAGATACGGAGGGTTCTGTGCCGTCTGGGTAGTTGTCGAAAAGAAGACGTTTTTCCGCGATTAGCGATAACAACTTCACCAACAAATATCTCACACGTCTTTATCTGAGAAAGGCTTCTTTAAAATACTGATTAATATACTTCTGGTTTGACATGAAGCCAACATAACTTGTTTTTCACAACAGAAACATGTCACTCATGTTTATACAAGAACACGGGAATTTCACTTCACACAAACAAACCTGCGTGACACACACTATTCCGACAATGCTAGTAGTTTTTTGTCGGCGACGTAACGCACGTACGCATAATTAAGTTATACAAATATGCTTACATTTTAAACACAAACGTTAGTATAACCAGTCAAAAAACTGAAGGCAAACGATACATTACTAAATGAACACACTACAGCACGACAATCACATCAAGAATTCCACTATATATCACGGAAGAAACACACGAATGACCTAAAACAACGCTGTGGGGATCAAGCACAGGTTAAATAACAACGATACTAAATAGTCTTTTCTCCACAAGCAAAAAATTAACCACAACTGACCACAACCAGTCAACCATGTGCACGTAAACATATGAATAACGGTATAACGGTATTTTTGATTTCAATTGAGTATTTGAGATTTCAATGGAGTATTTGAGATTTCAATAGGATATTTGGGAATTCCATTGAAAATTTGAGAATCCAATGGAATACTTGAAAATTCAATTGTATCTTTTCTTCGAATTCCATTGAATTTCCTAATATTCAATGGAATATTCGTATTTTCAGTTGTAAATTTGAAAATCCAATGGAATTTTTGGATATTCCATTGAAAACAAGGAAATTCCATTGAAAATTGGCATTTTCAATTGATTTCAATTGGAATTTTCAATGGAATCGGCTGATTTTTTCCAATAGGGTAGCCAAGGGAGTTTCAGTTTAGTCGGCCAAGGGAGTTTCAGTGGAGTAGCTGGAGTATACTTAATTGCACTGCTACTGCACTGCCATCCCTCTTCCAAACTCCATTGGTTTTGTTTCAATTTCAATGCAGTTTCAGCATAGAAGGGGGCAGTGAGTTTCAAGGTAGTTTCAGCCCGGTTTCAGTCAAGTTTCAAGGGAGAAATTTTTACTTGAGCAGGCATTACTGGAGAGAGGTGGAATTATTTCAATGGTTTGGAACAATTCTTAGCGCACTTTCCTGTGGTTTCTCCATAAGTACAAGTGAATTTGAGAAGTATGCTCAAAAAATAGAAAAGAAATAGTTTTCTCTCTGGGTTTCTGTCCGGGTTAGGCTCCTCAATTTCTGCCAACGTTTCGATGGACGCATCTCACTAACAGTATGTCGGAATTCCGAGAAAAATTCATGGCATATTAATTGCCATTTCCGTAAATGCTGAGGGGCGAAAATGTTTCTCTAGGGCATAAAATTAACTGCAGGGGAATGGTGTGGCCAATTTTCTTCAATAAAAACCTTCCTTCCAACTTTCTTCAATAAATGTAACTTAATCCCTATTAACTTTCATCTGTTGAGGCGTTAGACCTATTTACCACTCACAATCAGTCTCCAGCTATTTTCCACGCGTTGATATGACCGGTTAAGCCCAACTTCGCATTACCTGTTTTTGGGGCGAGTCAGGGCCTGTAGACTCAACTGGATCTGAACCTCTCTGCTTGAGTAAAGTGACCATATACCAATACACTCGCTGCGCTCCGCGCGCTCGTTAAGGGGCTCCGCCCCTTAAAAACCCCGGGTCCGGCTTCGCCGTCTACATTTGTGATTCTTCGAAGAATTTTAGTTCGAATAATCTCACCTCAGCTAGTGGCCGGCTTCGCCGGCCAGGGGGTAGGGAAGCGCCCCACTCATTCCTCGGAACGGCTACGCCGTTCCTCGTTAAGAGGCGGCTTCGCCGCCCAGGGGTTGAGTGTGCCCCCCCGGGGCTACCCCGCTTTATACTCGGAACGGCTTCGCCGTTCCTCGTCAGGGGTCGGCAAAGCCGCCCAGAGGGCAAGGTCATTTTGGAACTGTTTTACCGTCATTCGTTCGTGGGCTTCGCCGCCCAGAGGCGGAGGGAGCCCACAGCGGCTGCGCCGCTTTAACGTCGGGGCGGCTTCGCCGCCCAAGGGTTACTGAAGCTCCCCCTCGCCTACGCCAGTTACTCCTCGGAACGACTTCACCGTTCCTCGTTGTGGGGCGGCTTCGCCGCCTTGGGGATAATGAGCCCCCCGCGGCTGCTCCACGTAGTCCTCATAAATGGTCCTCTCCACCGAGAGGGTGCCCAGGGGGATTAGGGGGTTTTCATGTGTTATACATGCGGTCATCAATCGTCCACAGTGATCATGTGGCGATGATTTTAAAGGGTAGTGCAATGTGGCGTAATAGTGGCGACAAGTACCCATAAAAGAAGACTTAATGGCAAGTTTTCATTTTTTGCGGGGGGTTCCAACGGAATACCGGGGGTTTTATGCGTGTGAAAACCTGTGGTCACAAATCGTTCTCATAAATTCCGTGCGGATAAGTCCTAGGGGTCTGGAATAGTGGCAGAATTCTGACGATTGTTTTACCCGGATAGGCGATTTATTAGAAAAATTTTCTGGGAGGTTTCACGGGGTTATCGGGGGTTTTAATAAGTAGTAGAGGCACCAGACAGTAGTAGAGTAAATTGTGACGAAAACTACTCGGAAAAGCGCCTTTAACATTTTTTTATTTTTTTTTCGGCGAGGTTCCAGGAGGTGATCGGGGGTTTTCTGGTATTTTTTTCCGTTTCCGTTATTTATATTTTTTCTCCACGACCTGTAAAAATTTCGTCTTCCCAGCACGTCCGGAAGTGGTCGGGAATTTGTATACGTGAATTAGTGAGTGAATCAGTCAGTGAGCTATCCGTCACACATCGGGCTGTATATATTATAGATACCATTCTACCTCCTAACCTTTAAGCTCCCACCTCTTGCCCTTGCTTCGGCCTGCACAAACCAACCAGGACAAGGAATGAACTTCTCGGCCTAAGCTAGGATCTTATCTTCGAATAACTCCTATATTTTAAGCTTTGGTTTTTCTTTTGTCTCTAGACAGGTTTGTTTTCCTTACCGAACTTTTGCAAAGCAGCTACGGTCTTCTACAACTCCTTACACACCTCTTAGAACTCATTTTCAGTGACGTCGCCTTGCCACAGCTCTGTTGCTTATCAGTTGCCAGCCGCTAGTTAACAGCTTCGAATTATTATGCGAAAAAATGTGCTCATACAAAAACTATCACGTAGTGCCCAACATCAGCGCTGATATATAGTGTTAGTTTTTAAGAGGACGCATACCTCGAGCTCAATCGGTCTTTTTTGTGACAGATTACTAGCTTAAAACTCATGTACCAACTTGATCACTTTACTTTTTAGCCATTTTCTTTCTCACAAAAAGGAGAATGTCGAGCATTTGGTAAAATTTGCAATTATTGTGGAAAGCAAAATCATTTTGCAATTGCATGTAAAGTTAGAAAATTGTATAATAATGCTAAAGTAAAATCAGTTGAGTTATCTGCCCAAGACCTCTTGTGTGTTGTGAGCCAACCCAAGTGTTGTGAGCAGTTTAAGTATACAGATGGTTCCAATGTCTGGTCTGAGATTAATCTCAGATATTATAATAATTATTAATGTTAATGGCATAAAAATCAAATTTAAACTAGATACTGGTGCTCAAGTGAATTTTCTGCCTTGCAGAATAATGACACATTGTAAAAGTGATAATTTAATGAAGGTGGAATTGAAACCCACGTCATAAATATTAGAATCATTTGATTGTCATAAAGTGAAGCCACTTGGGCTGCTATTCTGGATGGAATAGCATTATGCTATTCTCCGATATTGCAACCGATGTTGCTATAATATAGCGTATTGCAACGCCTATGCTATTCGGTATTCAGAACGGTTGCAATTCGTGTTTTTACTACACCGGAAGACGTAATTCTCAGAATAGCATAGGCCCGTAGCAATTCACTATTCTGAACGGCGAATTGCAACCGGTAGGCTTGCTATAATATTACGCGGTCTTCGAGGCCGAGCTATTCGGTATTGCAACCCAGAAAACGTGCGCATTGCGATGTCGAATTGTTTTTCTGAGGTTAAAGTAACATAATCAAGCATTGAAAAATGGAATAATAGCCAAAAATAAAATGTTATCTGCTTTATTTTAATTAAATAATAGTAGCATAAGTGATGAATATTTAACTAGTTAAGTGAATTGGTTAGAAATTAACATTCGAGCTTAATATATGAAGCTCAAGCTTACTTCATCGACAGTACGAAAACAATAACAATTAATGCAAAGAATTACTACGATTAGCCCAAATTTTCCGTGTTTTATTCATATTTACAACTCATAATTTTATTTCAACACTTGACTTGCTACTAAAAATATCCTCAATGTAGGCTATCAGGTCGATTGTTGAAAATTTTCAAGCTTGTGTTAACACACTAACTCGCCAAATATAATAATAGTTATAGCTTTCAATGAAAACCATATATTACCATAATAATACCATATACTTTGATCAGCCGTTCATTTCCTCAATTGGACAGTATATACAAATACATGCAACGAGTCGAAATTATTTTCCCCACTATTCGCTACCTTCTACAATTAAAACTTAAAATTTACAAACTTATAACACGGGCAGTCGACTTGAATTACTTGCTTGAAAACAAAGGATTTCTCCGAACACCAATAAAGTTTCCGAACAAATATGATTCGCCACAAACGTTTAATGGAATATCCATGTACATCATTAATGCAATATATATCATGCGGAATTCAATACAAATTGTTTCCTCTATAGGCAAGTAAGTTATTAACACAATTAAGTTTCAGTATATCGGCACAGTTCAGGGTCTATCAAAAATTTCAGTGAGCATATTAAAATCAGCTGATACGAAAACAATGATAACTGACACAACAGCACTTTCCACACGATTCACTATTGCTAGATTCACTTTTTCACAGCTGTTCCATCATCCTCAAATTCACCATCACCTCCCTCTGCTTTTTCCAAATCTGCAGCTGAAATATCGATACTATTCCATCGTAATACATGAAAGCACAGCTGTGACGTTGCCACCTGTACTTCAGTTCCTAAACAGAGATTGAATACTGAAATTAGGGAGTCATATAATATAAAGTTAGTGTTAAAAACGAAAGCTTCTAGTCCATACAGTAAAGCTATATCGTCACGATCAAAGCAATAAAAGTTGGTACATATTTATTTCGACATGCAACGAACAGACTTCGAAGCCTAAGACAATTACGAAGAAAATCAAACATATTTAGCTTTCAATGATTATTTCGCATAACATATATCTCACGATAAAGGACCGATCGGATATAGGTAAATGATTCAATATTTATGCCCGATAAATCATCATTATAACAGTAAAATTATGACCTAACCCACCTGTCTGAAGCCATTGTGATATTATCAAAACAACAACAATCAGCTGATTTCCCAAACGAGATTTTCAAAGCGTATTATATTAATCCACGGTTTAATATAATTTTTAAATGCAAATGAAGCAATTATTTGTAATTGCAAGTCAATATTCCATAAAATACAGAAAAATATATAAAATATCTTCTCCCTCATTGGTTGCGCAAACTGTTCAGAAAGTTTTTCATACGGGAAAGGGCGGAGCTTCCAAATAGCTCGCGCAAGAAATAGCATGATGCTATTCCGAACAAAATTATTACTACATGTCATTCAGAATACGGGGTCGTTGCAATAATGACCCGCAGAATAGCATATGCTATTTTTTGCAACGCTTATCCAGAATAGCAGCCTTGGAGTGGAAAGTCAAAACACTACGCAGAGGAATTTTCAAACGTTCTGAATTTCTGGACTCAGTATTTGAGGTCCTCAACTGATATGCTGGGGAGGTTCATCAAGAATTGCTCTTTTACTGAACAGGATGAAAATGAACAGTAAAAGCCACCTCTTTATCTAAATGAATTAAGGAACCAGAACTTAACAACATCATCAACTCATGAAAAATAGGTGGTAAATTTTGCATTTTTTCACTTTAAAGTTATGAGAAAATGACTGAATGAGAAATGGCGTCCCACCAAGGAAATGGCGTCTCCACCAAGAGCTGATTTTTTTTTGAGAAGCTTGCGATGAAGATGGAGCAGCCTTAATTCTTGCAACTGAATGTCAGGCGAGGGAAGAGCATTGGGTGTTTCACTCTCCACCAAATTTTTTTCCTTTACGGCAACTGCCGTTGATACATCTGTTGAGAGGACCACAAGCCCAGAGCAATCCATTCTCAAATACTCCATTTTTCCGAATACATTGGAGTCCAGCTAATACAGACACTTGCAACCCAAACATCTGCTTAATGCAAACAGCTGTAAGACAAAATATTTTAAAAGAAAATTCACTTTTTTATTTACAGTATAGTTATTTTATTTAATGTTTAGATGCTAAGAACAGTATAATATAATTCTTTCATGTACACACTTTAAAGTATAGTACACAATAAAAACTACAAAATCCATACAATATTCAATATTTTATTTAAAGTCAATAACAGTACAGTGTTGAAAGTCATTAATTTAGAACAAGCGAAATAAAGAAAATTAAATGAGTGAAATTAAACTCTATATAGATACTTCGGTCTACTTGCTTTCAGGCATAATTTCATAATTGTGAATGATTTTCAAATTCTGGACGTATGATGTTATTTCTACTCAGTGGCGGCTTGCCCATAAGGACTCTCGGACGTCGCCCCTCCCAAATATTTGAAAAAGTAAAAAAATAAATATCCATTAATTTATAATTATACATCTAATTAATCAAAGTGTTTTTTCAGTCGCATACATCGAAAGTGTTGGAAAAACACGAAAAATAATAGCGCGAGAAGTTCGTATTTGTAGCCGTGGGGCGCTGGCCAGAACGTCCCAATCCATCCCCATGCAGTTATATGGAGAGTGGTAGTGGTGGGGGCCGCTGGTGCTATGACGCGTCTAACGTTGGGTCTTATGGAAGTCTTGGGACGTCGTCCGAGAATGCGCAGAGCGACGTGTGAGTTGACATTGCTGCGTAGGCCGGCGGGCGTATAATCTGGCGTCTACTTGGTGTTGCCACAGATAAGGGACGTACGGGATCAGAATGGTCACAGTACTGGCTGTAGTTATACGATTTTAATTTTTAATTACTGGTAGGTATTGCTACAGAAAATAAATTATCCCATTATGCTTGCGTTTTTTGGTGTTTGAATTCCGGAACACATAAAATCCAACCAGTTAAAGGCCGTATTTACGTAGCAAAACTATTCTCGAGTATTTGCCACAGTTCTGTTATGATTACGAATTTCAAGAACCTTGGGGAAACTAATATTATAATATTTAGCCCTTAACAATGTATTCATCTTCCCGATGATTAGAAATGCGGAACCTATTTTTTAGATAAATTTATCAAAAGACCTGCAGTATTAGGAAAAATCAGTTAACATTCCCCACTGATTCATAATTTAAGAAATAGGTGCGTGCGTGATAGTGTGAAGGATTAAACATGATTTAACCCGTAAACGTGACTTTAAATAGTCATTCAATGAATGTCAAGAAGTTCCGCGTACAATGCACCTTTTGTGTGTAGGTTCATAATTTTTCCAGCCGTCCTTGTTGTATTAGTTCATGTTCACCTAATTCCTCAGCGGCAGAGCGGTAGCTGTCTGACGGAAAATGTCACTTGGGTCTGATTTAAGTGGCTTCGAAGAGTTCATATCAGTGCGGAGATCCTTACAGCTCCTTTCTGTGGTTCAGAGTCAACTTTTACGATCTAGAATTTATATTCTATTATATCATGGCAATGATTTCGAAGACATGGTTATTCCAAGTGCGACCCGTTTGCGTTTCGTATGTGTTTACCACATATGAATCTTAGACTCAAGGCGATGGTCCGTGACGTTTTTGTTTGCTTGAATGCCTTTGCTGACCTTAAATTCGTCCCTCAGCTGAATCAGCATTTGTGGACCAAGACTTCTATCTCCCTTGAGTCGTCCTTAATGTAACGGCAAGACCAGGCAAGACTCTCGGAAAGAACGGAGTGAAATGAGTTCAGACATCATTTTCGAGGAGTTAACTGTGCGTAATTGCCTATTAAGAAGTTTCTTAGTGCTGTGTGTACATTCAAGAAGACAATTTTGAATTAATCAACAGTGCTCGTTTATGTTTTAGGGAAATATAGGGAAAAATTGTCCCCAATTCTGTGTCCAGGCACCTTGTTCTTTTTGGTCGTATTTTTCGTCGGCCCATTTTGTGTCGTCCCTTAATGTTTATTAAGTCCCTTGTTTATTTATAGTCTAGTGCCCTTGCCATGTGTTCAATCGGAAAGAAATTGTTGTCCGGCGCTGATTTCAACGAACGTGTAATTGATCACTTGGTGGACAAAAGGAAAGAAGGATGGACTTCTGCAATATAACTACCCCAACAGCACACATTTGGATATACATAATGTATTTATATTGTATTTTCATGGGTCACATACATATGTATTTTTTTTATGTATAACATGTGTAATACATATGTATTATTGGATGTATTTCCTTCGTATTCATACATATGTAAAAGTGGTACGTGTTTACACGATAAATACATTTGTATTTTTGAAATTTGAATACTTATGTAAATGTGGTCAAAAATACAAATGTAAATATCGTGTAACACTTGTTACTTTTACATATGTATGAATACAGAGGAAATACATATGTAAATGTGGTCAAAAATACACAAAATATACATTATGTATATTTCCTGTAATTTTTGAGAGGTGGATTTTCGTGGCGTCTAGTGAAATGTTCAGAAACATTTTTGCAGAAATAATATGTTCACTGCAAACGCCAGATTTCCTCATTTCAATGATCATTCATCCATTCGAATTTATACCCAGGAAGCTTAAAAATAAATCATATACTGATCGATGTGAGCAAGGGTAGTATGGCGACCATATTTATGTTAATTTGTAAATGCACGAGAAATACAGACGTATTACATATGTAAAATTCAGTTTCCATCCGCGAAATATACACATGGAAAATGGTTCACAATACATGAAAAATACAAAAAATAGTTCTTGCACAGCGCAAAAGTAAAAGCGAAGTTTAATTTTTTAAACGATATTTAAAATTAACTGTTTAAACAAAAAAATTAAATTCTCAATTCTGTCGCAACAAGCTAGGGAAGTGAGTGGGAGTGATAATCTCGTTAACAGTTAGCTCGGCATTTCGTTCGAGACTACGAGAACGTCAAGAACGTGCTGTAGGAGGAACTCCGGCTACTGATGTATAGTTAATTTTATATTTGTTTGTATTATTATACGTATTGGAAGAATTGACATAGTGTTTTAATCCTCGATAACCGGTGCGTGTGGATGGTGTGCTCAAACCGAAGCTATGTTTTGCTGGAAATGTGCTTCAATCCCGCACGTTATTGCGATTCGTGCAAGCCAGCTCCAACAGTTTCCTGTCACTGGATAATTAAGGTAAGGTATGATTTATCTTTTATTATATTGTACGCATACATAGACTACATTAATTATGTTATTTGAGTATATTTGGATACAACTATTGGCGCAATGTGTTGTGTTGACCACATTGCGCCAATAGAGGTAATTATTTTGTTTATGTTTGGCTATTGTTTTCCTTTTTTGTTGAGTTATGTATCGAGGAGACTGGTCTCCATTGAAGTTATATGGTAAAACATAGTAATGTCAATCTTGTACGTATAAATTAATAGATTATGCGTCGTATAGTAATTCCGTGCTTCGCGGCTGAAGTTACATTTTTTCTTCTCTTAATTAAGAGCAGAAAAAATTGTTTAAAGGAATGTTTTCGTTCACGTGTAAGTTGTTTTATCGCTGTTTATTACCACAACCTACTGTATTGTAGTTCTTGCATTCCTAGTTATCCTATCCCAGACGGCACAGAACCCTCCGTATCTAATTCGTATGTACATAGTACCCATTGACTAAGGGGATACTATGCCGCTTCGTCGCTTTTCGTCAATGGATAATTTCCGTTCGCGGCCTGTCGACGAAGCGCGTACGCAGCATGTGAATGTCCGCTACTAAGCACGTACGATTGGATACGAAGCGCGCAGGAACACGGCACTCAGGCTAATCTCAATCGATTAGGTCGACATTAGATATATCGTAACTCGCACGATCGAAAAATGTATCGAACGCAACATAATCGATAGCTACCGACCGTAGCGAGAACCTTGATACGAATCATTATGAATTGTAAGTTCTCAATAGGTAAATAACACCATATCATGAATTCTAATTACCATGAAAGACTCACGACCGACAAAGTTTTGTCGGTTGTGAGTTTTTCATGGTAATTAGAATTCATGATATAGTATTATTTACCCATTGAGAACTTACAAAACTTACTCGGCCACTTAAATAACTCTGCGAAAAATGAGATTCTCATGGCTAATTCCCGCACCCCCAGCATCCAGCATTGTTAAGTGGCTCGTACTTACTTGGAAACCTTGAGATGTTAATGAGAGTAAATTCTTATTAATTTTGACACTAAATAAAACATCACATAGCCCACGAGCATTAAAACGCTTACCCTAAAGCCTGACGAAATAAAATTTTTAAATAAAAATTGCCGATGAAACAGGATTGCTGACACATCTGCTATTAGTATGATCGAATTCATCAAAATGCAAGCAAAAATTAACGTATAGTTCAGTCTCAGCTACTAAAACTTACCCATATCAGGCGCTAAAGTATTTGAAAAATTATTTGGGATGAGTAAAAGTCCCTAGGTCACTGCAGTAAATGTATCACCCTATTAAAAATATGAAAGTCCTGCCAAATCACCAGCATAAACACTTGTAAAATAAAACATGTTATCTCTTAGATCACACCTCCGATTTTATACTTACTTTGCATGAAGTCACCACCGCAAGAAATTTTAAAGAGGCAGGAAAGAAAAAACCCACAGAAATACAATACATATATTATGTATTTTCTATTGTCAACCACAATAATATTTCCAATTTTCTCTTCTATCCCACATCTAATTTAGCGAAACAATTACTCTTCTTCTCTTTCGAATAGAAAATTATTTAAAAGAGGACTGGTCGATACATACAAACTATCGTCAATACTTTCTCCGATGAACGTCCACTATCACTGCACCAACTTGCACAAATCAAATCCACATCCACAAATATGTCACTTCTGCCACAATGTCTGTCTTCTTGGCGACAGGTAACAGTGAAGCAATGGTACCTTCCTCCAATCTGGGCACCTCCAATTCAGCAAGAATTTTCTCCTCGTCTTCTCGTCCAAGGCCACAGATTATTTTCTGATATCACGAGGTGCGATGTGAAGCTCAGACACCTAAAATTAATAAATAATAAAATACCATGTAACTTATTAGGTCAAATCATTTCCAATTTTTGGTATTTCTGCATGAGAAATCAAATTACTAGGCTCGTAAATATAGTAAATATTTTTATGCCTGATATTTTTATTGTTTTAAACTATAGCATAAGATAATTTGAAATGATGAAAGCCGACGTGTAATACACCATAGGGCAAGCTAAGAAGCAATATTCGAACCTATAAACTTGGCAGCTTATTCCTAGTTTCTCCTTTAACCACACGTTTACCGAATGAATTAATACAAAAAAAACAACTAAAATGCAAGAATTTTCAAAAGAATTGCTGCTACAATATTTTGAATCACCATTTTTAGTACTGAATAGTACTATAGTACTTCAGTACTGAATAGTTCGGGATGTTGATGCATCAACATCCCGAAGCCACTTCTAACTTATTATTTTTTTACAATTTTACAATGATACAATTTTATCGATGCATATGAATTTGCCAGTCCTCTTGCATCTTTATTCGTCATTAACGGAAATAAAGAAACAAAACCTTCTAAGTAACTTCCTAAGCGCGATTTTTGTATCTTGATTGTCCACCCTCGTATTTAGGTACGAAAACTTCCTGTGCCGTCTGGGATGCTTTAGTCATAACATCTTTGACCTTAGACTTATCAGCGTAGCCTTGTCACTAATAGATTCCTCGAGGTTCCGAGCGGTTTTGCCCTCTACTTCTAATTATTTAACGAACAAGAAGTATTGGTCGTGTAATATCGGTTCCCTTAAAGCAAAATGTAATATTTTTTTCATCTTGAAATGCAGTCAATCAAGGTGCATTTCGTCATTATTATTAACACAAGATAAATACGTAATTTTCATGCGAAAGTTTGTCATTATATGTAAGAAAAAGGTGCGTACGGGCCAAATTAATTAGGTAATTGTAATTTTCTTTTCATGCTCTTTCGCGCATACCCAGCAGGCGACGATGTAAATAGCTTGGCCTGGACAAGAGGAGAATGGATTACGGAATAGACGACGAAGCAAAGCCAGAAGACCAGGTGGAATTGTTAATACCGAGGTAAGGTCCCAGCTAGCACATTATAAGTCATTGAGATAAGGTGAAAGGAAGAAATAAGGAAGTCGCTTCTCAAGTAAGCTTGTTGTGGGTTTCTTACGGCCAGGGCGACAAACATCCAGAGTAATGGCAAAATGGATGCCAAACTTTCAGCACTTCCGTAGATGCTGTTATTATCCCATCGTTACAGAGTGTTAATTAAGGCCTTTATGCATTAAAACAATGTTTTTATTATTGGCGCTTCTATATTATGAGGAGAAATAACATCATACCGCCATAATTTGAAAATCATTCACATTTATGAACTGATAGCTTAACGAAGGTCGTAAGAAAAACACAATTTCACAAGAATACCAACGTAGAATAATATAAAAATGCCGGAAGGAACATCTAATATACGTATTGTAGTCATCGGGTTATCAAACCATAATTTAAAATTCATAAATGTTAAAATGTATGGACCTTGAATAAATTCAGTTTTTCATGCACATGCCCATGGCCCTTATATACTGGTTACTAATCTTCCAAAAGGTTCTCATTGAAATCGGTAGGGGGCGCTGTTGCCTCAATCTTCCGACACCAAATAGTTCCTCTTTTGAACGAGTGGCAGCGCGAGGGTGCCCATGGTTTCTAGTTGTAGGAAAATTAACATGGCGAGTATAGGCTAAACGTTGACTTGTGGTGTTTTTTTCCATTTTTTCAGTGGTAAGGAGGCCTTCTGGAGGTTTCATTTTTTCACAGTACGAAACTGAGTGTAGTGGCTAGAAAGTGGTGCTATTAGCTCAGAAAAATCAGCGATGGTTCAGGAGTAGTGACTTGAAACAAATCCCGTGCCCTCGCTCGTAGTGGGATCCCGTTTACTTACCTGTGAACACCATGGCTTACGACAAGGGATCGTTTTTGTGCGTGGTTTTAAGTCGGTATATAATGCTAAGAAGAAATAAAATTCCAAACTGGGCATTATAAACTCCCATTTGTGGAAGGCGGCGGTAAGTACACTGAATGTTTACATGTTGCATTTTTGAATAAGTTGTTTCTTGTGCATGGTACCTAAGTTATGATAACGGTGAAGGCCCGAAGTGTCACTAATCTTAGCAATTAAGTTTAATAACAATGCAAATGTTTCAACTGCGTGTCCATATTACAGCATTTGTCGAAAATGAAACACCTATCCCGCTCAACATTTTTAGCCGACCTTATTCCAAGATGGCAGAATGTGGTGGACACGTTAATTTTAATTTTGTAAGTAATGTGTGCCGCCTACTGTCCATCGCATGGCACAGTGAGTATTCGCATTTAAAGTTGATATTTTTTAAACATTGTTTTGCTCTATCGGAAGTAGAATCAAACTCTTGAAAAGTTATTTTTAAGTTTTTTTATCTGGAATGGACCTGATGTTTTGGTTTGGGTTTCTTGTTTATATACATTACTAGCTGAGAAGCCCTTTGATTTTGAGCAGCTCGGAGATGAGTTAGAGAATTTGCCTAATACTTTGTGCATTGAAGTTGGCCGTTGTGCGTGAAAATGCTATTGTTTATTTCTCTTCGTCACAAGGTTCATAAGTTTTGTTCATGGTAGCAGAGAGGAGTACTCCTCGATCGTATCCTACTACACACCGCAAATAAGTGTATTTTTTCTCTATCTTGGCCTCTATTTTTAGCGTATATTAGTGCCTTGCAGGGTTAATAGTCTTGAAGAATTTAAATGCATTGCAATTTAAACAACCGATAAATATTCTTTTACGTTATTTTAGCTCGATCGGATAAAAACCACATTTATATGATGATTTTTGTATGACAGACACAGACAAACATTAACTTTTTATGTAGGATTCATAGATAAAGCGTAACAGGTATCTCGCAATGTCGCGCACAAGGATTTCCTTTGGTTGATTTTGCGTTTAATGTAATTAACTTCATTTTTGCTCTGCCATTTCGAAGTGTTCTACGTTCTACTATGATATGATATTTTGGGAATTACAATTAATTATAATCAATGACCGGAACCAATGACTGTTTTACTCGGGAGCTTTTAAAGACCAGATGCGTGAATTAACAAATTGAAATAGTTATTTAATAAATGCCTTGCAATAAATTTTCTGGAAATAATTGGATGTCGAGGTTTATCAATTTGATCTGCTTCTACAATTGCTGAGATTTATCGATTCGGTTCAGTGCAAATTATCTGGATAATCAAGAGAAATTGGCCATCTTTCCCTGCCAAGTGCCTACTAACTAGCCAGTTGCTGACAAGCCTTACACATCCTGCATGTTTCATGAACAATTTCTGTCTAACCGTGCTACTATTTGAAAATACATGAATGCATATTGATGTTGGATCTGTAATTGGCTTTGAGAACTAATTATTCTTTATTTTTCCCCAGGATTAACTGATATATAAAACCAGTGAAGCATGAAACTTTGTGAATGTAATTTAATGTGAAGTAATTTTGGGAGATGAAACCTAATAATACTGTCTGGAGGAGTCGAACATTTAGATACAAAGAATGATGTAGACCCTCAGATCCAAATATACTGTATGTCCTCAAGAGAAATACAGCCGCCTTCCAGCAATGTGAGTAAATTTGAAAATATGTAAATGTATATTGATGTCTGATCTGAGCTTGTTCTTTTGAACATTTGTGTCCCGATTTACTCAGAGAAGTAATATGAAAATTTTGCTCTCATATTTATGAATATCACTATTATTGTTTATTAATTTAAGTAAGGTGACATGAGCCCAAGTTTTATTTTATGGATAATTTTTACAACTTCAATGTCCAACATCTGTGAGAGGTTTAGGTAGTTAAGACCATTAAGCATAACATAAAAGTTGGTATATGTACTACCAAGCTTGGGTGATCAATCACCTATTAGAGTATGTATCTGTTGTAGTTGAGACAATTTCTCATATATGCTTTGACAATTGACTGTCGATATTGCGGTGTGGGAGAAGGTGTGTGGCCTGCTCGGGCTAGAGCAGTCAGTCGAGTATGTCCAAGTTGGACGGTACGTGTGTGTCGGTTCGGTCGGTTGGCCGCAGTCATGGTGCGAAGTTCGCTAGATGCATTCGTGTATGGTGTATCATTCTTTTTTTGTCTTTTGGAATAAAGTTCCAATACCCAGAGAACAACTGTGCAAATTGATTCACCCCTCCCAGAGGTTATGGAGCCCAGGGGTTACGAGCGCAGGAACTCCAGAAATCCCGGAAACAGTGAGAAAGTGACTTGCGACCACGTGGTGGATTAGAACTTCTAATATGGAAGAAGAGCGATATAGAATACCGCTATTAGACGGGAAGAACTATAGTGACTGGAAATATAGAATGGAAGTGTTTTTAGATGAGAAGGAAGTCCTGTCACATGTTGAAAGGTCGTTCGATGTCCTGTCAGAACCGTACGCAATATTAGCAAGTGACAACGAGTCCGCACGAGAAAAGAAGCAGAAAGACATTATGCAATTACGTAGGAACGATAAGAAATGCAAAAGTCTAATAATTCAGAGAATACAAGATAGTCAGCTGGAGCTAGTCAAAAGCAAAGTTACCGCTTTTGACGTGTGGAAAGCATTAGAGAATAGATTCGAGAAGAAGTCTGTGATGAGTCGAATGATGCTTTCGAAACAATTACATACGCTTGTGTATGACCCAACAGAGGAATCGTTTAGCGAATACTGCCTGAGATTCGACAGACTGATCCGTTCCCTAAAACAAACCGGCGAGAAAATTGACGATGACGGTGCCGTAATAAGATTCCTGATGACGATGCCATCATCGTATGAGACAGTTGTAACTAGTCTCCAATCGCTGGCTGCAACAGAATTGAAAATGGAGTTTGTTAGAGTGAGGATTGAGGAGTACGAGGCACACAAGAAAGAGACAAGAGATTCAGTCGCTTCGGAACGAGATGTCCCGAATATGGCCTTTGCTGGCTGCAGGAGGGGCAACCAGAGGACCCAAAGTGAAGGAAGAGAGAAGAAAGAAAGCTTCAAATTCAATTGTCACAATTGCGGCTTGAGAGGACATAGGAAGGTGCAGTGCTGGAAGCCTGGAGGAGGAGCGTTTCATGGGCGCTCGAATGGAAGAGGTGGACGAGCAGTTGGTCGCAGAGGAAGACCATGGAACAACGGAGGCAGAAATGATGCATGTTTGGTGGCAGAAGAGGAGGTGGAACCTGCCTACAGCTTCCAAACAACGGCAGTATCATCAGCGGTGGTAAGCGAAACCGCAACACCTGAGAGTGACTGGGTGTTGGACTCCGGTGCATCAGATCATCTTGTTAAGGTGGGAACTCCGATCTATAATATTAGACAATTTGACAATCCAATAAAAATAACGGTAGCAAAGTCAGATACTTTTCTTGTTGCTAAAGAAGTAGGAGATATAAAAGCATTTGCAGTTGTGAATGGAAAAGTAAACAAGATAGAAATGAATGATGTGCTAATAGTGGAAAATCTCAAGTTCAATTTAATTTCTGTTTCAAGACTAGAAAAGAAAGGGTTTGAAATTAATTTTCGAAATAAGAAATGTTATGTCAAGAAAGGTAATGCAAATATTGTTGTTGGTGATAGAATGGATAATATCTATAAACTTCCTATTGTCATTGACGAGTGTGCCATTGAGAGAAAGGCTTTTTCAAGTGTAAGTGATCAAGTTTGGCATACCAGGTTAGGTCATATTGGCAATGCAAATTTAAAACATCTTTGTAAAATTGTTGATGGTATTGGTGATTTGAAATGTGATAATTTAGATGTGTGTAAAATATGTATTCAGGGCAAACAGACGAAACAACCATTTAATAGAACGAGATCTCAAACCACAAGACCATTGGAACGAATACATAGTGATGTTTGTGGGCCAATAACTCCTCTTGCGTATAATGGTATTAAATATATTTTGACTTTGATTGATGATTATACACATTTCACTGTTGTTTTTGGTCTAAAGTCCAAATCTGATGTGTATGAATATTTAAAACAGTACGAAGCTAGAATCACGAGTCGTTTTTCAACTAAAATATGTGCCTTTAGATGTGACAATGGTACAGAATATGTGAACAGCCAAGTAAAGAAATTCTTTAGAGAAAAAGGAATTAAATTTGAGCTAACCATTCCAGGAACTCCGGAGAATAATGGCGTTGCTGAAAGAATGAATCGAACAATTCTAGATAAGGCTCGATGTATGCTTGTTGGTAGTCGGTTGAGAAAGTCCTTTTGGTTTGAAGCTGTGATGACAGCAGTGTACTTAATCAATAGAAGTCCTACCACAGCCCTTAATGAAAGTAAAGTCCCTGCGGAGATGTGGTATGGTGAACGTCCTGACTTAAGCAAATTGAGAGTGTTTGGGTGTGAGGCTTATCTTCACAAACCGAAGGAGCAAACACATAGTAAATTTGACTCAAGAAGCAAAAGATGTATTATGTTGGGATACTGTGATAATGGGTATAGGTTGTGGTCATTAGAAGATAACAAAGTTATTGTGGGAAGGAATGTAATCTTTGTTGAAACTAACAATGACTCAGTAACTGAAAATTGGGATATTGCATGGAAAGATAAATCTTTAGATGAGAGTACTGAGCTGATTGAACCAATTGAACAGGGAAGTGGTGAAAGTGAGGAACCACTCAGGAGAAGTAGTAGAGTGAAATTAAAACCTAAATATCTAGAAGATTACGTAACCTTAGCCACTAATCCTAACGAGACTGAATTTGCAAATGAAGTAACTGTGAAAGAAAAGAGTGATGATACTCTTGATAACTTTAACTTAAAAAATAATTGTGATGTGTCACTCTTTGCAACAAATTACTGCAATGATGTTCCAAATTGTTATACTGAACTACAACATAGGGATGATAAAGATTTATGGTTTGCAGCAGTTAATGATGAACTTGGTGCATTAGAACTTAACAATACCTGGGAATTAGTTTCTCTTCCGCAAGGTAAATTACCAATTAAAAGTAGATGGGTGTTTACCATTAAGGAAGATGGTGATGGAAATGTAGAAAGACTTAAGGCAAGACTGGTGATTAAAGGTTGTGCACAGAAAAGAGGGATAGACTATGAGGAAACTTATGCTCCTGTAGCACGTTTGTCAACCTTTCGTGCATTGCTATGTCTCATAAACAAAGAGAAATTATTTGTCAACCAATTAGATGTAAAGAATGCTTTTCTACACGGTGATCTTAAAGAGGAAATTTACATGTACCCACCGGAAGGCTTGAATGTCAAAAGTGGTTTAGTGTGTAAACTCAAAAAAACATTATATGGTTTAAAACAAGCACCCCTTGAGTGGAATAAAAGGTTTGATGAGTTTATAAGAGCACTGGGTTTTGAAAGCAGTAAAGCTGATGAATGTTTATACATAATGAGAAGTGAAGTGGATGTAATGTACCTACTGCTTTATGTTGATGATTTCTTAATTGCAGGAAATAATAGTGATTTGTTAAATGAGGTGAAACAAAAGTTAATGGGTGAATTTAAAATGAGAGACTTAGGTGTTACCAGTAATTTCTTGGGAATTAAGGTAACTTTTACTAGTGATGGTCTGTTTATTAATCAAACAAATTACTTAAAGAAAGTTTTGACTAAATTTAATATGGAATCATGTAAACCAGTGAGTACTCCAATTGAACTCCAACCAGATAACGATGTGACATCTCAAGAATGTATCATTGGTGTTAAACCATATAGAGAACTAGTGGGAAGTTTGATGTATGCATGTCTAGGAACAAGACCTGATATTTGTGCTGCAGTGAATTTCTATAGTCAATTTCAAAGTAATGCCACTGAAATACAATGGAAAGGCTTAAAAAGAATCTTGAGGTACATTCAAGGGACACTTGATTTTGGTTTAAAGTATGAAGGTAATTCAAGTACACCTTTGTTGTGTTATGCCGATGCAGCTTTTGCAAATTGTAGTGATAGAAAATCAACATCTGGTTATTTATTGAAAATGTATGGTGATCTAGTTGTATGGAACACAAAGAAACAAAGTACAATAGCATTGTCTTCTACTGAGGCTGAGTATGTTGCTTTAGCGGCAGCTGCGACTGAAGTGTTATGGTTTAAAGTGTTGATGTCTGAAATGAATGTTAATATGAAGGATCCAATAACAATTTTCCAAGATAATCAATCATGTATTCAGACTGTAGAAAATTGGAAGAGAAAACGCATGAAACACATTGATATAAAATATCAGTTTGTAAAAGACTTGTATAACTCTAAGGTTATCTACATTGAATATGTGCCTTCCTCTGAACAGGAGGCGGATGTACTGACAAAAGGGTTATCAGCAAAAGTGTTTTGCAAGCATAGGGTAAATTTAAGATGTATGAGAAATTGAGGAGGGGTGTTGTAGTTGAGACAATTTCTCATATATGCTTTGACAATTGACTGTCGATATTGCGGTGTGGGAGAAGGTGTGTGGCCTGCTCGGGCTAGAGCAGTCAGTCGAGTATGTCCAAGTTGGACGGTACGTGTGTGTCGGTTCGGTCGGTTGGCCGCAGTCATGGTGCGAAGTTCGCTAGATGCATTCGTGTATGGTGTATCATTCTTTTTTTGTCTTTTGGAATAAAGTTCCAATACCCAGAGAACAACTGTGCAAATTGATTCACCCCTCCCAGAGTATCAACGATGTGTAAGCTCACCTTACATCTCGCCATCTTTATTGTTCATCACTCTTACACTGGAACTCTCATTCCCAACTTCTGAGCATGGTGGCAAACCTTAGGACTCAACATCCCTTTTCTCCTTTAAGAGACATTCTTACCCTTACATAAACGTAAAGTCTTGAACAAAAACAAATGCAAATCCTGATACTTACTACACCAATTCACTTATAAACCAAAATAACATTCTTCATTCCAGATAAATCAAAAGTCTTTTTACAAGCTTGGCATATGTTAAATAATCAGCGCATGTTAAATACTGAGTGTTCAGTAAATAAATAATAAATAAATAAATACTAGTTATTCAGTGATCTACATTTTATAATACTGCAAGGAACTAGATTTATTACATTCTCTCATTGACCTCATCTCTCTTGGAGAGTCTCCTGTTTTCCTGTAATTGTTTCCTGCCATCACAGGATTAGGTTGCAAATTCTTTCCTCCATCTACAGTTGAGGACCTCAAATCCGGAAAGCTTGGGACCAAAGGGTTTCTGGATTTCTGGTCTTCATGGTATGTTTTGTTAATTAATTAATTTATAAATGTGTTCAGGCTCTTGTGCTTGATATTTGAGATCCCTAAGTGCCCAGGTTGTTAGTGTATGTTTACAGAGTGTGCTAACATCCTACTCGTCCCAGAACAAGGCTCAGAGGCCGGTGCCACGAGGTGTCTAGTCGAAACCCTATGCAGAAGAATTTTCAAACATTTTAGATTTCTGTTTTTTTTTTGGGTTTCTGGATTCCGTATTTTTGGTCCTCAACTGTACTATATCCTCCCTTGGTGTTAGCTCATTGTAGTTCTCTTCCTTATTCCCATTCTCTTGTTCCCTCTGAAGATATGGTTTAGCATGAGAAGTATTCCTTCTATGAGGTTTCCCTTGATTATCATAAATCAACTCCGAATTTCCATTAGATTCTATGATGGTCACAGGATCTTGTCTAAAGGGAGTGGATAGTTTGTTTTCCCAAGCTTGTTTCATTAACACCACATCCCCTGGTTCCACAAGACTAGGCTTTGCAAGACAGTTTAAATGAGCATACAATTTACCATCATCTTTCAACATTAACTCCCTGTCTCTAATTATTACAGCTAATATCAGGTTCACCTGCATACATAACTGTAAATCTGGAATTTTTTTACCAAATCTTGCATCCTAAAAACAACGCTGCTGGTGGGCAACCTGTTACCAAGTGGGGAGTGGCTCAATATGAGGATAGGTATATCAGAAGTTCCTCTATCCAACTTATCTTTTATGCGCCAGCAATCCTTAATCTTTTCATAATGTTCCTGTTTTGGCATTCTACCGCTCCATTTGCCCGGGGCCAATATGGTGTAGAAAAATGATGGATAATATTTAAATCTTTCAGAAACCTCTGAAATCCTCGATCTTTAAATGGTGGTCCATTATCTGATGAAATAGATTTTAGCAAACCATATACCGTGCGAACAAGCCTTTAGACAAATAAGGACTGTGCAAATCTAACACTATCAACAAATTGCCACCTGATGGTTAGGGGCCAAGGAAATACAAACTTACAATGGTTGACATGGCAATTCAGATCGTACTATTGGTTCTAGTGGGTCACTACTAGCCACTAACTGACATTCATGGCAGGATCTACACCACTGTTCAACATCTTTTTGCATACTTTTCCTCCAAACCTTGGTTCTTAAAATTTTCTTCATACTAACAACCTCCATATGACCTTTGTGAACTACGACTTGACTTACACTCCTGGAGAACTTTTGGTAATATGTACTATTCTTGCCCCTCTAATGGGCCATTCCATGAAAATAGGTAACTTTTGGAAATATAAATATTTTTTTATATTTAACTTATTGTGTCATGATTGTCTTCTCATAAGGTTATATTATGAGTATTTACTAGGAATTTTAGTCAAATATGTTTAAATATGTAGGTAACCTAGGTTCAAAGTCGTCTCTTCATCAGCTGTTCAAAAATTGCCATTTTAATAGGTTGTGTTGCCATATCAATGCTTGACTAAATGCTATTTTTATGTGTCTTGGTAATTATAATATCAAAATATAGTACAGTATAAGAGTTTCTATCACAAAATTATATTAATTTTGCGATAGTATAATGGTAAAATACAGTGTTTAAAAGTAGATTGTTTCTTTGTCCCGTACGTCACATAAAATATATAAATTTATTTTTTCACAAAGTTTCTTGACAAACAGCTACTCAAAATACAATTTTCTAAACTGGTTTTGTGTCAAACTAAATGATTATGATGTTGTGAAAAAATAATAAAATTTAAACATACCCTAATGTTCAATTTCTTTCTGTCCCGTACGTAACGTTACGTACGGGACACTTCACAACATAATATGCAATATACAAAAAAATGAATTCACTATGTTATATCATTACTAAATTTTGATAATATTTAATTCTAAAACATAAAATGAAGCGTTATTTACATTTAGTCCAGAAAAGTCTAGGCCTACAGTAATTTAAATTTAAAATTGTGCTCTGGGCATTCAGGGTTGGGGAGTTTGGCATCGGTTAATAGAAGGGCCAGGTATTAAGTTTATGTCATGAAATGACAAAGTGGCAGAGGAGTAGGTGCTGTGGTTGAAAGTATGCATTGTAGTAAACAGAAGAACAAGTAAAATTTTAGGTGCATAGAGGGCGGGTAGAAAAGGTTAGAAAAAGTAAGGTGAATGAAATGGTAAATCTTGACTTTTTAATTCCTGCGTTTCATTTGATTTTGTCACCTCAATAATCTCCAGTTCTTCGTGACAAAAAGTGGGGACTTAATTTCTTTTGTCTCAGTGTGTGGTAGATCTCAGATGTGAAATCACTGGGATAGTTGTTCTCGATTAGATGTTTGGTGATACTAGAATTTACAGTCGCCTTTAGCCAACACGTAATACATGTTTCAGTGCGTGAGTGATTATAGCATATGTTATTTTTGTGACTGATTACTAGGAGGGAATCAAGGTCAGAAAATAAACAATGTGGACTACATGAAGTATTTTTATTTAAGTAAGTTTACATAAGCACCACTGAGTAATGCCTGAAACTTTGAAGATAAGAAATTTAATGCTTTTTCAGAATTTAAATGGTGGTGGAAAAACCTTAGGCAACTGCTGTTGCTAGAGTAAAGAAAATGCGAAGTAAACTAAATGCAAGTGATCATGATGGGTTCTTAAAAAGAAGTAAGAGGATAAATTAATTAAGAAAAAAGCGGAGAGAAAATATTACCGACAAAGAAAAAGTATGAAAGGGAAAAAATGACAGTGAATAGCAGGCAAACTTAAGCTAAAAAATCAAGCTCACATCAGTTCTCCTGAATGCAATTTTAGAGAACTGACTGAATGTTAAGAGTAGTGAGGATGAAAATGATGCTCTATTCAATCTGCCAAGGATTTTGCATCAGAATCTTCAGTAGTTTGTTCAAAGACAAGTTTTATTGTATTGTTGTTCAATATTTGTTTGTTCAAGGCATATTATGCTGGAGAAGATTATATAAATGATACCATCATCAAAGTAAAGCATTGAGACAATGTTCAAGCAGCACCAGATATCCTTAGCTTTCACGTGATATGCAATACAAATGAAAGTTTTTCAGGAGAGAAACATTTTAAAGATATCAACTTGAATTTAGACCTGTTTGTTGAAGTGAAGACAGAATTCAGAGGTCAGTGGGTTCTAGTGCAATATAATGGCAATTTATTTTGAGGCAAAATCACAGAAATTGTCTCACAGAAGCAACTGTAAGTTACAGTCATGGTACCTAATGGTGCAGCGAGGGGGGGGGGGGGGGAGGTTTTTGGGGCATAATCACCCCCCAAATCTAAATTAGTTAATTGGATTAATATTACTTATAGAAAAGTGTAAGGATTAATAAAATATCCCTCAGAAAGCTGTAAAACTCCCCATTTTGAACCATTTATCTTAAAAAATTTCTGGGGGAGGGTCCCCGTACCTCCTGCTTGCCCTGGCAGGTATTCCATACCCCCCAGATCCCCACTATTAGTCGCCCCTAAAACCTCCTCTAGCCTTAATTCCTAGCTGTACCCCTGAGGGTACCCACCAGTCCCCAGAACATTATAAATGGCCAACGCTGCCCGATTGTATTGTATATTAAAGCTATTTCTCCTCCTATAGTGTTGAACAAAAAAAGACGATGGAGAATTTAACCGTAAAGATCTTAAATTATGAACTCTGGTATCTTTCTCCTTGTTTTTTTTTAATAATACCATGGTAACAAGATTAAAGTAGCTGTATAATTTTTTTATACCTTAATTGTATTATAATTAAGCTAAGCAAATACAAGTTAATTGATCAAGAAAATAATGCTTATAAACATATGATCTTCTTATATTGTAATTGGCTTAACAACCTTTTCTGATAAATGTGTTTTTGACCATGTTAACTCTGCCTGCTTTCAATAACTTTTAGCCTGAAGTGTACAATGTCCCGTACGTAACAAAAGGTGAAAAAATTGTAACTTAGTTGAAAAAAATTTGTTAATAATGTTAAGTATATGTACTTGAAGCATACTTTTTAAGCTATATGAAAAAAAAAATACCACAGCATTATGAAAATTCTAATAGGGAAGTGCACTAGTGTTTCAAATGCACCAAACACATTTTTTAAATTAGAGTTTAGAATAATATAATGTCGTAAAACCACAGTTCAAATCCTAATAGTGAATACTTTATTCGAGATGACCGTCTGAAATATGGAAAAATTCAAAGGCCGCGAAAACGGGTGTCCATGTTGAATATTGGCCGTGACGTCACAAGGCAGTAGCAGAAGGCAGCTTCTACACCGTTTAGTTATACCACTATTATTGCATAGAAAAATTACAGAATTTGAGGGTATCCGTTTTTTGCTGTCATAAAATATCTTCAGAATATATATGTGGATGCTTCTCTTTTGAGTAAACGACTTCATCATTGCGTAATATATTAATATTCATTTACGTGTCAACTTCAAGTTTGGAAAGAGTAGTACGAATAGCACATTGAATCTTTAATAAATGCATGATGGCATTTATTTTTCGCTGGGTATATTTTGACACAATGCCGTTTATCATGCCAAAACGTTTTTTGTAAGAACCGAGTCAAACTAATAAACCTATTTCAGACGTTTGCTGCAAGACTTATTCGTTGCGTATGTATTCACGCCGGCCGGAACGTTCGCCCTTCGCAACTAGAATCATGGGATGTTAGCCTTATTTCCGAGCTGGCTGGTTGTTGCAATGGTTCGCTGTCCAGGATGGGTTCAAGAAAAGATAATCTTGGTTGGGAGAAGGAAAATTCCAACGATTTATAAATGGTATACCAAACTTTGATGTAGTTATGGTTACTGAATTTTTGAATGAGGAGGACAGGTTCAACGTTCCATAGAAATGCGAGACGTTAAGGCTAACAAGGGGAGACCGCGTACCTTGCTGCATCTTTTTCAATTAGGGCGTTAGTTAGGCTGTAATTAATTAATTTTCATGCGTTACTTTTTACAAGTTATGTATATAAATACAAAATATCCTTTAACTCCAATAGGTCGGTTGGGGTAGTGGTAGCGTGCGCGATTCTATGGATAAATATCTTACCCGAAGGACCGTGGTTCAAGACTGCTTCATGGCATTATTTTTTGTTGTCTTCATTGTGATCATACGGCATCAAGTTTATCATTAATTATAATTGCAGCAATCATTGACATGAGACAATTTTTTTATCATCACTATGGCGTTTAGGTATTTTAGCAGTGTCATTACAAACGCAGAGATACGATGACTACAAGGGTTGGTGTGCGCTAAAATGTTAATTTTTTCTTTGCTTATACTGACCAACTTCCACATTAAAAATGAAAACCACTCTTGCAAGACCACATACCATTAAAGGCTCGCGGCAAGCAACAATATGCGTACAGGCATAATTAATAAGAACACAAAGCGAATATGAAATGCCATATATCTCGAACACTTGTAATTCACATTACTCCAAAGGGAGTTTACTTACTCAGTACATACCTCAGTAGCAGTGCTAAAAGAACCATTCTGAAATATAATTTCAACTAACAAATAGGATGAAATAAAAGTTGATAACCCTGGACCGGGCGCGCTGGCGTATAAAATACGTCAATATTTGAAAACCAAGGATTTCGACATTGTACGTACATTCTGGGCTATAATGGTCTCGTGTATTCTTACAATGTACTTTGACTGCCTATATTGCGAGTTTTCAAAGTTCGAGCTATTGTAGCTAATTTTTTGGATCAGCAAGGTGAACCCGTCACCAGTGGAGCACAAATTACGCCGCGCGACCTGCCGTGTACCTTTATATCTGTATCACCTATAAATGTACTAATTTCAACAAATAAAGATTAACTTTAACAAAAATCGTTTGTTATCATATATGCACATATCATGGGCAAAGTACGCATTTTGCCCGGTCGTGTAAAAAAACAGTCGCGCCATAATTCTTTAACCAAACTACTTTCAGTTTATAAATTACGTAGGTCTACGCGGAAGATGCTATATTTTGACTCAACACACTTTCTGATGTGACTGAGGTACCTATTAAGTCAATTATTATAATATAAATATCAATTTGATCTTACAATACCTTCAAATGATCTTCAAAACAGAATATCATCGATAGGTAAGAGTCAGGAGCAGCCTTGAACCATTTATTCCGTATAGCTTGTGGTTAAGGCACGGGAATGAATATCTTCTCCAGGCTTTTGTTTCGACGTCGAGATGAAATTTGGAACAAAAAATCATTTATAATTCTATTTTGAATTAATGTTTTCGGTACTAGACGACATTTTTAGGAAGCAAACTCCACCGATTCCCGGAAACTCTCGCTGCGCTAAAGAAGGCGACGGAATTCAGCGATACTCCACTGGTGACTACTGCCTTGTGACGTCACATCTCAATCAAGATGGAGGCACTGTGTTTCAGCGCAACATGAAATTTTCCGACTTTCAAAACGTTTTAAAGTGCATACCCCAGATGCAGAAAATAAAAGTGACTATACTAATGTTTCTTTTTTAGGCTAAACTTTCAAATTCAGCAATAAAAAAAAATTAGTGCACTTCCCTATTGAGCTGAAATATCATTTTTCATAACATGAGCCAAACAAGTGGTTGACTCAGCTTGAGATGGGGCAATGTCCTTATGGGCCATGTTCTCATCTCTAGCAAATTCCAGGTTTTTAAAATGATCACTGGTAAATCTATTATATATTGGATCATGAGATACATTTCACCTGCATCTATCCTGCTTCTCAATTCCATTCTCACAGTCTAGAGAAGGACTCATTATTGTTCATATTTCCACATGATAAACTGGTATATGAAACCAGTGAACCATGAACTTGTGAAAATAATTTGATGTGATGTAGTTTTGGGAAATGTGTTCTAATAAAACTTTCGCTTTCAGTGGGATAGTGTTTACTGCTGATGGCTCAATTTTTTTAGCTCATGCTATGAATTTTACATTTTGACTTTTAGGAATTCATGGATGACTATTTAATTATTTATAAAATCATTAAGAAATCATCACTTTAAATGCCAAATTTGTGAACTAATTTTGTTTATTGATCATTATCTAATTGTAAGCCTGAATATTTATTTTTTTCCTATTCTTATTCAGTTTATTCAATAATTTACACTCACTCACATTACTAATATTTGTGTTCTTTGTGACTTAATATGTTTTAAATGCCTTGGTCTAATTTCTTAAATTTTGGACATTTTTTATTTTAAATTTCTTATCATGGTTTTGTTATTAGCCCTTATACTTGTACTAATCCTTTTTTATTATTTGTTCTATCAGCTAATATGATGTCTGTGAAACTCCTTGAAGGCTGTTCCTTAAGATGATTCATCAGTGGACTTCAATATTCAACACCTATGGTGGCTGTTTCCTACTAGAATTCAAATGAAGAACTTACAGTCAGCCTTTATTTAATCCGTTTTCAGGAGAATAATTGATGCTTTTTATGGCTGTCTGTTTCATGACATTATAGAGAGATGTTGTTTGACGAATTGATGTGGAAATTTACTTCCTTTTGATAGAATGTATACCTGAAAATGTTTGCTTATCAATTTTTCTCGGAAATAAATGTTGGTAAGCTTCAAAAGGTGTTTTTTTTCCTGATAGAGGTAATCCTAGTGATTATTTC